>NC_088876.1:25671305-25726279 GCF_032884065.1 Artemia franciscana | reverse complement strand
TGTGAGACGTATAGAGGACTTGTAAGCAACAGTCGGCTGTTAGGTAATAATTACCTTCAGCAATGAGGGGTTAGCAACTTTTGCTATTTCGTGTATCAATTATTTGTTTCCAGTGTATTTGATGGTAAAACCAATTTGGTTCCAGTGGTAAGACATGTAAGGGACTTGTAAGTATTAATCTGCTGTTAGGCTACAGTGATGAGGGGTTTGCAACTGTGCTAGTTGGTGTACCCGTTTATTTGTTTCCGGTGAACTTGGTGCTATCACGGGAGAGGGACTTATAAGTAAGAATCAGTTCACTTTGGGCTAGAAATTTGTGCAAATTGGTGCACATGGTATTCGATCTCTTTAATTCTGACAGAATTAAGTGTTTACGCAACGGGTACAAACGATAACGTAAGACAATGAGGTAGTTTCGTAATAATTAGTGTCACCTATGGTATTTTAATCCTGAAAAGTTACGGATAGCTTTATAATACCATTTGATTATATAAGATATTGTTCCAAGTTTTCATCCGTCACGATGTCTACGATTAAAAAGGATAAAGTTCAACCTGCTGTAAAGTCAATTTTGTCCCCTATTTCTATATTATTTGTAGTTGTTGTTTTTCCGACGCTGAGGAATAGCCTTTGGTCATGTGATGACTGATCGTGTTCTTGTTTGAACATACCGTTTTAAAAACTTCGATATGCTGACAACTTCATCATATAACCGATAGTGAAGAAACAAGCACAAACGATAACGTAAAACAATGAGATAATTTCGTAATAATTAATAGAATGTCATCTATGGTATTTTGATCCTGAGAAGTTAGGGATAGCTTTATAATACCAACTCGATTATATAAGATATTGTTCCGAGTTTTCATCCGTCACGAGGTCTACGATTGAAAAGGATAAAGTTCAACTGGCTGAAAAGTCAATTTAGTCTCTTCTTTTGATAATATATTGTTGTTGTTTTTTCAACGCTGAGGAATAGCCTTTAATCATGTGATTACTGATCGATAGCGAAGAAACAAAACCAAAGTGTTGCTCTCGCAACACTTTAGTCGGCGAAGCCAGACAAAGGCTGCCGCAATACTTCACGTTGCCCAGGCAACGTAGGTCTAGTTTCTGTTCGTTTTGGGTTTTAAGCATTCTATAATAGTGACTTCTGGTCTTTTTAAGTTTGAATTATTATAGTTTTTATTAATGCTAATCCTAAGTTTAACATGGCCTTTATATTTCTTTGAAAAACTTCTTTTTTCGGTTTTTTTTTATTAATATTACACAGAGATGGATGTTCCATCTTAAAAAATTACTTAATCCTACGACATCTGTACCAACCCTCATACTTAAGCCTGCCAATATCAATATTGCTCCTGCAAATAGCAGTAACTCTCCAAATCACCCATCTAGGGAAAAGAAGTCACGCTTCAAGACTTCAATATCTTTTCGATGCTATTTGGATGCAAGAATCATTCCCTAGGAGTGGAAAAATTCAGTTCTCATTCGTATGGTGAAAAGAATCAAAGAACTTCCGTTGTATATCCCTTATTAGCCAAGTTGTAAAGATCTTTGGCAGTGTTCTCCTAAATTGCTGGATTATTGTATTCAGGGCAGGCATGGGTTGCACTGATTAGCTTTTCACGCTACGACAGATGTTTGAACACAGGTCAAAACATCAGCAAAAAACAACAGCAGTGTTCATATATTTGTCACTATATTTGACGTGGTACTACTCAAGATAAAATACTGCCCAATATCATTCGTCTAATCTAGAAATACTACAAACATACACAAGCCTGCATCCAAGTCAACGGGGAGTCCGAGTCTTAGTTTCGTATTGAATTCAGTATCAGAAAAGGCTCTATTTTCTCCCCAGAGCTTTTCAACTTTGTAATGGACTGGATTTTGAGGAAAGCCATGCAAGACTGTGTTGTAATTAGCATGATCCTGGAATTCAATCTCACCGATGTGCACTACCCAGACGATGACTCGCTACTACACAGTTGTTCCCTGGAAGTGCAAGGCACACTCTAGAGGATATCTCTAGAAGATGCCCTAGAGGAATTGAAGATCATTATCGATATACATTAATAACAAATGCAGCAGTGAAATCAGCACCCTTGTTTCGGTGGCCTCCTCTGTCTTTTCACAACTGTGGGGACCACTCTGGCGAAGGAGAGAGATTAGAATTAAGACAAAAATTCAAGGCCCATGTTCGCTCATCTTCCTATAAGGATGGGAAACATGGCTAATAAAACTACCCAAAACTCAGACTATGAGTTCGCTCAACCAACAGTGCATAAGAAACACACTCAGGCTGAATTTACTTGCTCAAGCCCCAAACGAAATAATAAGTCAAGTTGCAGACAGAAGTTTGACATGGAATTCATGATTCGTCGTTACCATCGCTCCTGGTTCGTTCATGCCTGTCACAACCCTGATAATTCCTCTGTTTGAGGGTGCTTTGTTGCAAACCACTCCCAAGCTAGGAAAAAGACCTAAAAGCCAGTCTAACGATCATATATAACTTCAAATCCATTATTTGGGCCAGAGAACACAGCCCCCGAAAGAACCTCCTCTACTTGCTTGAAATCGTTGCCCCTTTGACCCTTGAACGCACACAATAAAATGCTACCGTCTGCTCCCTTCTAGCACAAGAAGAATCTGAAAAGCTCCTGTCCTAAGATTTGAAGTACAATTACAAGGTAAGTTCTTGCTTCACTTAACCCCCCATGCCTCGTCTAATGCTCCCTCAATATTCCACAAAGATCTCTTAGGCCACTCTAAACACGACAGTTTCTGCTCCTGAGACATTTAGATATGATATTTTAGTAGCCTAGAATAAAATAGTTTCAATTGACTTTGCTCTACCATTTTCTATAAGCCTCCGTTTAGGGTTCACTTACGATATCGTTTACATTTACGAATAAGATCTGCGTTCAACCTCGTTCAACATTACGTTTAAGCCGTGAAAATCTTCTGTTTATTTACATTTTTGTTTCCACTAAGTTACTAATTAATAATTAATACAAACAGGCTTCTTAAAGAGAGGGTGTATTCCTAAAAAATACCTTTTCAAATTCGCAAAAGTCCGAATGTCTTCTTAAAGATTCCAAGTAATTCAGAGCATTTATGTAGTTCAAGGCATACCGATGAAATGCTTGTGAAAGCGATGTTGCCTTGGTAGACTGAAAAAAAAATATGCTCGTTAAAGAATATATTGCAATAAATCATTAATATATTTATATAATTTATAAATTCGCAGGACAAGAAATTCAGAATATAAGTTTGGCCAATAAGCTAGAAACATATATCGCGAATATTCTGTCTGTTTAAACAACAAGACGAGCTAGATTTTACCCTTTGTGACTTATAGCTTGAACAACATCACATCAAAGAAAAAAATATTTTTCTAAGAGCCAAAATGAGCAAATTGTATTCCTACTGGCACGCTGTACTCTTTATGTAATATAATGCCATCTTTACTACCACATACATTTATGCTACTATATATCATTTTATACAATGCCACCTATGCTACCTTATGGTAGCTACCTATGGTATGCTACCGAAACTAGTAATAAGTATCCGCAATATTAGATATTTTAAAAATTCTTAGATATAAAATCATTGAGCTACTGCCTCAATTTTAGACTCAAATTTGACGCAACTTTTCAAACTTTTTGATTTATATTTACAGAAAAACCGTCTTTAGTTTTACCAGATTCCACTTGGGAGGAGGAAAACAGAATAAGGGGGGCAGAATATCCCTCAAACTTATGCCACTGCACTTGCCGTTTCAGGTGTAAAAGCAAATGAAGATTGAACTGCGTAATGTTATATGGGTTTTCCCCAGAATCTCAGAAATAATAAAGAATAAAGAAGCACTAAATTAAATCACAAAGTCTAAGTGCAATTCTCATCCAAGGTTTAAAATACATTAAGACTGAGTTGTTTTTTTGTTTTTTTTTTTTTTTTTTTTTTTTTAGAATCCCAGACATCTTCTGAATAAAAGCATGAATTTCAATATTCCGAGATAAGTACCAAAATTCAATAGAAAAACTAAGTGTCCTTTTCAGTTCAGGTGCAAAGTAAATGAAAATTGAATTACCTTTGAGTAAAGTTTTTCCAGTATCTCTGACACAGGAAGTTCTCCAAAGGGACCAACATTTTCTAGTAAAAGCCGAAGGAACTCCTTACAAAAAGCATAAGTGAATGTGCAGAGTTCATCAAGATTCCCAAATAAGATCTCTGGTTCGGCATACATTATATATCCTTCGACTTGAACATTTTTTAATGGATCCATGAAAACCTAAGACATTGCAAAAACATTTTTAGTGATTAGCAAGCTTAAATAGAGATGAAATTAAGAGGTATATTTATTCAAAAATTATTGAAAATCCACCTTAAAAAAGGATGGAGAATAGACAAAAATAAAAGCAAATAAAAATCAAACAAAAACAAATGAATAGAAAATAAAAAAAAAAGCATCAAACGTAATTAAACTACAGTTAGATCCTGCATTAAATACAGCAAATCACTTTAATTATTAAATATGTTTCAATCATTGCACTAGGAGTAGACCTAATTGGTAACCTGCTTTTTGTTATGTTTTGCAATAACCTAAGAAATAACTAGTAAACATTCTTCGCTTTTCTATTTTTGAACTATTAGTGTGTTTCAAAAGTGCCAAGTGGCATTTGTGACAAGTTAAAAGTGGCAAGTTATAAGTGCCAAGTGGCATATTATAAAAATTTTACAAATTTTACCGGAAAAACAACGTAACATTTTACAAAACGGAAAAACAACTAACAGATTTTAGATTGGTCTGATTTCATGAAGATTTTCCAGAATGAGGTAATGTATAAGATATAAGGGAGGGCTACTGCGCTGGAAAGACTAGCTTGCAGATGAAGGCTGAAAATAAATTTATACGTTATAATAGAAACTCAAGATGCTGAAATTTGACGGTTAAGATAGTCAATGAGAAGCAGCCTCGTGTGCTGTAAGGAGGACCCAATGGGGTGGCCCAAATACACTAAATGATTTTTTGTATCATTAGTGTTTTCTAATGGTGTATTTGTATCAGTAATGATACACTGCTTGATTTTCGAGTTTTACTAGGGGGATGGGTGAGCATTTCCACTTGAACAGAACAATTTTGGACTTCTTCCGGAAACTGAAGCCAATTCCTGAGGTATTCATCTTGGAGGATGCCGGAAATTTCACTTATCCGCTGCAGCATACAAATGAGATTCAAGATGTCATTTGCGTAAAACGATAAGTAGAGACTGATAGATTCCAATGACAAAGAAGAAGGGAAATGGTCGTGAGACTCCAGGACATAATTGTTGAAAAAATTAGGCTAGGAGAGTCTGAGAACCCTCAAAGACAGGTAAAAGCTTTCTCCGAGGAGAGTGAGGTATTTTCTATCTGGTGGGAGGTTGAGATGAATAAATAACGGTGATTAAATATCCCTGTGTGGGAGAATCATATTTGGGTTTAAGCTACGATTGGCAGTCTTAAGAAACATTGCAGAGCGTATAAGTAAAGCAAATCCCCGTGTAACATTGTGAGGAGAAAGAACTATATTCGTCCCCGCTGATTACACGTGCATTTACTACTACAGTAAGTCTTTCAGCATAATCAGTTCTGTGTTTAAATCCAAACTGTGTATAGCAAATTACTTGCACCTCATCTTGAAAAAGATGTTCAAAAAGTTTCCAGAGAGAGATTTCAACAGTCAATTTGGAATGATACATAGAAAAATATTCTATAAAAATTAGGGAAGGGGGTTTGTGTTGGATATATTGTAGAAGGTGTTTAAGTTGTTTTCTTAAATCCAATTTTGTATAATCATATTGAAACGTTCGTCGATGCATTAAAGAGCATTGACTTTTTTTATTTAAGGACATATTCCTCTGCGTCGGGACACGATCACCTCATAGCACCAAAATAGTGTTAAAACCACTTATCTAGCACTAAATCTATTTAACCACTTAATTTCTGCTATTTTTTTTACATTTTATACCGTATTTTTCCAAATAACTTGCTCTTTCCTGAAGACAATTATTTGTACTTATTAATGAAATTATTTGGAAGTTTGTGCTCTTTCATATAAAAAAGATGTTATTTCTCATTGATTTTACTCTAAAATCAAGATAACAGACAAGCAGGTACTTTTTTTGATTACAGTCACTTCTGGCCTCCGATAGTCAGGCAAAGATATCTGTCTGTTTATCAAGTATTACCAACTAAAAATAAAATTTTAACAAAATGAAAAATTTGAATTCTTGATGTCCTGGAATAAAAACAAAAGCCAATCACCCAGGATGAATTTTTTTCAGTTGGAAAATGTCTAACTTTAGAGCAATACGACCAAAATGTGTTACTGTTTTTTCTGATAAAGGCTCTTCACATAGAATGAGTTGTCGTAGAAACCTTGAAAGGAGCTCATTCGATTGGAAATTGAAAGTTCTAGTGTATATTTTAAGAATAAAAATTAATTGGAATTCAATCAAACATGCTGATTGAAAATCAACCCCATCCCCCGTCATTTTTTCAAACAAATCCAATCAAAATGTTGATATTGTCATTTTGTTCAGGACAGTTGAAAGGTCCAGTAATCATGTTTTGAGGGTGACATCCCCCACCATAGCCCTCAGAAAAGGGCCTATGAGTAGTAGCCCATTATTAATATAAGGTTTTTATGGAAAGGGTGGTCGGAGAGGGCTCATTGGATTCGAAACTAGAAGTTCTAGTGCATTTTTAAGAGTCATAAGTGACCAGAAGGCAATTAGCAATCCCCTTTCGTTCTTTTTCACCAAATACTTGTGAAAGAAAGTTTGAGATAGTCATTTTGCTAAAAAAAAAAAATACAAAGATCAAATAAAAAGACCTTTGGGCTTCATATGACCCCCCCCCCCCAGAGGCTAGTGATAAGGGTAATAAGTTATTCCCCGGGTGTATATAAGGTTTTTATGGAAAGGGTGGCCGTATAAACTTTATAAAAGGCTCTTTTGATTTGAAAGTTCTAGTTCTCTTTAAGAATTAAAAGCGATAAAAGGACAACTAGCCCTTCTCTCAAAGCCCTCTTTTTTCTCAAACGCATCTCATCAAAATTTGAGATAGCAATCTTGTTTAAAATAGCTGAAAGAACTTGTAAAACTCAAAATTACCAGAAATAATAGGCGGCGCAATAGTACAGCTAATGTGGACACAATGTATTTCTTATTAATTTTTTTCTATTTTTTCCTTATCAAAGCATACTGAAAGAGTTGTGGTAAAAACTTCGAAAGTAGCACAGTCGATTGTAAAACTGAAAGCTCTACTACTCTTTTTTAAGAATCAAAAGTAATTGACATCTGGAGTTCTGGAATAATAATTGACTCCTTGATTTTACGTTAAGACATACACAAGAAGTACTCTGATTATCAAAAAACTACCAACGGACGCGGAAATGTTTCCCCTCATGCTGACTATACCTGTCCGGAAGGAATTCTCGTTGGAAGGTAAGCCTTAGACTCCCACAAGTAGTTTTTTTTAGCTGTTCAACTTATTTAGTGCTTTCGCCCTAATTTATTCTGTATGGGTGAATTAAATATTTTTTTTATTTTCATTATATTTGCTGTTAACTGGCTGCATTAGAAAAGCCTTACAAAGCGTATTTTGATAAATAACATAGTCTTGAAAAAGCTATTGAGTGAGATTGACATATTATAGACAAAATATGGACATAATTTGGCTGAAAATGACTCATTTTTAAATGTTCTGGGGACATCTTCACGGAGCAGAAAGTAGGCAACCGTGCTGGTGCTTTGATGCCATGGCCCAGTTGCTTTTTGCAATGAATGTTTACCATTTTACCTGTCTATCAATTTGTACTATATAGTATGTAGGATGATAAGGTATACAATTTAAATCACAACGAAATCGAGAATTTTGTTCAGAAAGGAGGGAGGCTTATTAAAAATTAAAGCTTTTTAAGGGGAAGAGGGTACCAACAGAAGGAGCAAGAAGGGGTTTGCCTCTTGTGGACTTTGTCCGAAAGCTTCAAACAGGTTTTTTGTTTGCCTGCATATTTGAGACAAATTCACTAGTCAGAGAAATATATTTTTAGTTTTCTAGGAGAAATAGTCCTCTACTTCCATAATTACAACCGATTTAATAGTCAAATAAATCATTAAGTGAGCAAGGGGTTTGAATCTGTTAAATCCATCCCCTTTTTTGTCCTGGTAGCCCATTGAATATGACAATAAATTCCAAGACTAATTGAAATATTATCATGGGTTGCGAATTCAAATTACCATAGTTTTCTCTCAATTGCTCCTTCTCATTGTAGTTTCAATTGAAGCAGTAATTAAAGCCATCAGCATAGCCGTTGTACCGACAGCACTCCGAGGTCAAATATTTCATATATTTCAAAATTTTGACTTCTTTACTAAATAGAATATATCCTGTACTTAATCAATATTCCAACTTCAAGTCAACGGGAAGTCGAAAATAAAAAGGTATGAAAAAACTACTTGGCATGCATTTTGGTCACGGGTTGGTAGCATCGGCAGGTTATCGAGGACCTCAGGTTTAATTTAGCTTGAATTAGAGTTCTAGCCTAAGACCTTAGTGCAAAATTGTGCTACCACGAAAATATCACTTAATCACGATTTTGAAATTTTGTTATGTTTTAATTTAAACCGCGAGCATTTAGCCTAAGGCGATACAGTTATTGACCACAATGTTTTCTCCCAAGTAATATTGGGCTATAGATATTCACCTTTTGTATCAGGTCATGCTCCTTTTCTAGGATAAACGAATTTTGAAGTAAAGAATATGATAATAATCTATAAATGATAGATTTAGGAACTGAAATCATATTCTACAGTTTAACATGCATTATTGAGCGTCGATTTTTCTCAACATTTCTTTTTGCTAAATTGTTGGTAAAAGTGTTTCTAGAAAAATACAACTAAAATACTTTCAATTAGAACCAGACAGTTAGTACATATGATATGTCAAATGCTGTAAGAAAGCGTTAGATAAATAAAAACAATCTTTCCTCAAACAATTTGTAGTAACGAACTGTAAGTAGAGAGCGGCCCACGCAAATGATAACTGAAAATCTAAAGGCCAAGGAATCTTGATAACAATACATACATCAAAAGTAAGAGCTTTTCATAAGGTTTCCAAATTGTGAAATATATTGAGTTTGAAAACAATCATCCAAAATAATTAGTCTGAGAGCATTTGCATAATTGCTGGAAGCGGAAAGAAACACCCCCAAAAAGTGGAGTACTCTTAATGAAAGCATAATTTAACTTAGATTTTCTAATGGTAGCAAAGAGTGGATTTGAAACTTAAAAGGAACAGAAATCACTGTTTTACAGCTTATACAACATATATCTATAAAGCTACTGCAAACAAGCCAACTGATGACATTTCCCTCCGTTCACAGAAAAAATATAGCACTGAAAAGACAAAACTCACATATCAAGAAACATTAATGCTCTTTTTACAGCGTAAAAACATTTCGAAATGCTTTACATTTACTACAGTGTAAAATTCTATAGTGTTTTGTATTTTCAGTAGAGCTCTATTTCTGCATAGTGATATACCTCCTGTCAAACACTTCGTGGTAATGAACAAGTAAGGAGCGACCCGGCTCAATAGTAACCAAAACTCTAAAAACCGGAATTTTGATATCAATAGTTGCATCAAAAGAATCAAATTTTAATGCTGATTTTAAATATATAAGTTTCATCAAGTTTAGTCTTACCCATCAGAAGTTACGAGCCTGAGAAAATTTGCCTTATTTTAGAAAATAGGAGGAAACACCCCCTAAAAGTCATAGAATCTTAAATCACACCATCAGATTCAGCGTATCAGAGAACCCTACTGTACAAGTTTCAAGCTCCTATCTACAAAAATGTGGAATTTTGTATTTTCTGCCGGAAGACAGATCAAGGATGCGTGTGTTTTTTTGTTTTTTTCAGGAGTGGTCGTATCGACCCAGTGGTGCTAGAATTTTGCGAGAGGGCTCATTTGAACGAAAAGGAAAGGTTCTAGTGCCCTTTTTAAGTTACCAAAAATTGGAGGGCACCTAGGCCCCCTCCCACGCTCATTTTTTCCCAAAGTCGTCGGATCAAAATTCTGAGATAGCTATTTTATTCAGCATAGTCGAAGAACCTTATAACTCTGTCTTTGGGGACGACTTACTCCCCCACAGTCCCCGTGGGAGGGTCCGCAAGTTACAAACTTTGACCACTGTTTGCATATAGTAATGGTTATTGGGAAGTGTAGAGACGTTTTGAGGGGGATTTTTTGGTTGGGTGGAGGGGTTGAGAAGAGAGGGTTATCTAGGGAAAACTTTCCATGGAGGAATTTGTCATAGGGGAAGAAAAGTTCCATGAAGGGGGCACAGGATTTTCTAGCATTATTTAAAAAAAAATATATATGAATTTTGTTTCAACTGAAAGTAAGGAGCAGCATTAAAACTCAAAAAGAACAGAAAATATTACGCATATAGGGGGTTCACCTCCTCCTAATACCTCACTCTTTACGCTAAAGTATTTTTGGTAATTTCAACTATTTATCTTACGGCCTTTGTGATTCAGGGGTCATTCTTAAGGAATTGGGACAAAATTTAAGCTTTAGTGTAAAGAGCAAGGTATTGACGAGTGGTCGAACCCCCTCATATACGTAATAAAAACATAATAATATAGAAGTTCGTTACGTAAGCTAATCCGTAAGTTACGTATATCTTTTACTAATGAAAATGTTCGTAAAAAACTAAAAGTTCTAGTTGCCTTTTTAACTAACCAAAAAATTGGAGGGCAACTGGACCTCCTCCCCCGCTCCTTTTTTCTCAAAATCGTTCGATCAAAACTATGAGAAAGCCGTTTAGCCAAAAAAAAAAATATGCGAATTTTGTTTTAATTATTCATCTGCGGAGAGCATAAATCAAAACATGGATTAACTCAAAAATGTTCAGAAATTAAATAAAAAAACAAGTTTTTTAACTGAAAGTAAGGAGCGACATTAAAACTTAAAACGAACAGAAATTACCCCGTATATGAATGAGGCTGTTCCCTCCTTAACGCCCCGCTCTTTAAGCTAAAGTATTTTACTTTTTTAAAAAGTAGAGTTGAGAGAAAGAGTCAAACTTTAGCGCAAAGAGCGAGGCCTTGAGGAGGCAACAGCGCCTTTCGTATACGGGGTAATTTCTGTTCGTTTTAAGTTTTAATATCGCACATTAATTTCAGTTCAAAAAACCTGTTTTTTAATTTATTCCATAATAATCTGAAGTAATTTTCAATATGAAAATATATGATGGTATTGCTATAATATTACTCTTATCCAGTTTTTATATCTTCTGCTTCAAGCTCAATAGAAGATACACAGACCTCTTTCCTAACAGCTAGTATGCGTTCGATGCCCTATAACGTTTTTTACAAAATAAATGGTTGATTATAATCATTCATTTTTTTTATTGAAGACGAATACAACACCCAAAATTGCCTCTGAAACTGGGAGGCTGTTTAAATTGCGTTTTTATAGTTTTAGGCCCACTGGCTATCTCAAAATTCTTGCTCCATAGCACTTTAACTTTCTTCACGTCATAGCGGTTGTCTTATCAATGTTTAGAAATCGGTAATTGGTTGCGGCATAGTCTCTTTTGCCGATTAAAAAAAGACTTTACCGATGATCTATGACCACTGGTTTGACGAAAACTTATGAAAAAAAGGCATAAGTCTGGTACCTTTCAACTGTGGAAAAAATTACAAAATCTCATATTTTCGTGGATCGCAGTTTGAGACCTCTGTCTTAAGATTGTCAGACCTTTTTTTCAAGTTCATACTTGCTTGTTATGCTTCAAGTTCAAGTTTTGCTTGTGCATAGAGATACATAAAGTTATGCAGCTAAATCACGGATATTCTTTGCTTGATTGCTGTATATCAAGCCTTCAAGAATGATAAATATCCCTGATAAAATAATCCCTGAAAGGCTCAAGATATTCCAACTCATCCACATTAATTTAGATAAATCTGTGCATAAATGTGTATTTCTTTAGGGTCCAGGCATCCCAACTTCCAATCCATCCACAGAAATATCTACTGGTCTCTCCTCTGATAATTGCTGTAAAATTGTACTGTACATTGGGTAAATTGACGACATTTTAAATAAATCAATACAGTCTAACAAGACTTAAAGATAGTAGTCTATAATAGCCGTTCATTTTCTTTTCAAGTGCGTCTTTAAGGACGAATGTATCATCATGCGAAATTATAGAATCTGAAAGTGCGAGGCCAAAAATTAACTTTTAGATAGATCGATGCATTGATTGGTTATTTAAGAACTTTCGCTCGATTTTATAATGCCCTTCTCAGGGCCAATTTTGCTGTCATTCGTATTATTAGTTTTTGGGGAGTTTAACTCTTTTAAACTGCTTTCCAAAGGGTCTGAATTCAGTAATTTTGGTTGAAAAGACTCTCTAGTCCTTATTGACTATACTTCCTCTTTTCTCTTTTCGCTAGTATCTACTTTTTTCAGCAGTTTTTCCCTTTTTAGGAATGAAACTTGTTCACTTCTTTCTCTTTCAATCCGCTTCCTCCAATCTGACCGATTTTTCCTTGATAAAATATTTGGTTTGCTTCGTGTTTCTCATTCACTGATGGAAAAATATGGTTTTGATGGTTTTGTTTCTTCAATTTTATTCTTCTTCCGTTTTTCATTCATATCTTTTAACGTAACTTTAAGGTCATGTAATTTTTTCGAAAGCCTTTTTTTTTATTCCTTGTCCGACTGTCCCCGGGCAAGGACTGTAAGTTATGCAAGTTGCCAACTATTTACATAAATGGTATCTTATTAAGAAAGGGGGAAAGTTTGATACTAGATGGTCTCCCTCCAAAAAGACTTACGGTATTACAGTGGAACTACATCAACAGACAACATGCGCATTCTGACTGTCAAAGGGCGTATTTGCAATACGAAAAGCGATGTTGACAAGGGGGATCATGGAAAACAATCGGAGGGCAGCCCAGCCACCTTGCCTTTTCTAGATCCCCCTTTGACAGTGATAAAACTTATGATGCAACCAGTTTTTCAGAATAGAAAAAAAACTCGATAATTTTGCTTCCGGGGGATGACATGACCCTCCACAGCTCTCGGGACAAGGGTTGTGAATTATGTCATTTGCCCATTGTTTGCAATGAGATTTGTCATTGAGAAAGAAAGGGAATGTCTGATTCTGGGTGGATCCGAAAGGACTATGGGAATTAAGTTGAAACCTTAGGGAATGTTGTGGGAATGATGAATTAAATCAAACGACACTAAGTCTGTCCAGGTTATCAAAAAAGCGTATCTGCAAAATCTTACAGACAGCTTAGGGTATTATTTGAGACATTAAGTGCATGTTAAGAAAAATGTTGAAAAGGAATCGAAGGACACCCAGCCCGCACCCCTCAACATTAATCAAAATTTTTAGAAAACCAGTTATTTGAGAACCTTCGAAAGATTTAATAGTTATAGTTCCGCAGGTAATATGACCCCAAAAAGGGCTGTAATTATGCAATTTGTTCGTTGTTTACATATAGGAATTATTTTTGTGAAATAGGGGAATATTTGATTTTGAGTTAATCCAAAAAGGCTAATGGTATAGTAGGAAAACTTCAGGGAATGTTTACAAGTTATAAAAAGGGTGAATCTGCAATATCCTAGGAGCAGCTAATAGCATCAACTTGAAACTTTCGGGGCTACAAAGACTAATACTATTGCAGCTTCGACTGTGGTTACGACTACTTGTGACTGCAATTATTTGTGACTGTGACTGCGACAACTTGCAACTGTGACTACCAGTGACTGAGATTGTGATTGTTTGCGACAGCAAATTCTTGCAACTGTGAATGCTTGTGACTACAACTGTGACTATGCGACTATGACTGGGACTGCTTGAAATTGCAAACGTGACTATTTGCAAATACAACTACTTGCGACTGGGCCTACCTTTGACTGCGACTATTGGTGACTGCTGCTGGGACTAATTGTGGCCACGACTGCTTATGCTTACATCTACTTAAGACTATGACTCCTCTCAAATAAAACTACTTGCAACTGCGATTGCTTCCGATTCCAACTACTTTTGACAATAATGGCGACTGTTTGCTACTGCGAACACAAGCGAATATGACTGTGAACTGCTTACAGTATCCACTACTAATACTGGTCTGTTACTGGTCAAGGGAAACTGTTAGCTGCCCCCCTACCCCATACCAAACTACTTCCCTGGTGGATAGGGGACACTCCTTAAAAGAAACACCGGACTCCTATATTAACATTATTGCTATTATATTTATGTTGCATGTATTTTCATGTCTCAAATTCAAAGGGAGAAAACTTTTAAATTGTAGAGAAAATTGTAATAAATCTTTTCATTCAGGAGATATTATGGAGCCTTTCCAAGGAAAAACAAAGTTCTACAGTTAGATTTATTTTCTTTGGCTCTGAGCTGGTTACTTCTTTTCCAATACATTTCAGGTGATTTCTGAGCACTCTCACAAATTAGATTTTCTTGGTTCAGACTTTTTTTTTGTATTCGGTGCTTTAACTTTAATAAAAATGCTAATTACAGTTTTATTTTCACGCCAAAAAAAGCAAAAAATAGATTGCCCCTTCCTTACTATAGCAGGGTTTGGAAATATTTATTTTTTACTGCTTTAGCGGTGAAAATCTAAAAATTTAATAAAAAATAGGGTTGGTAATTGCATATTCCAAATCATTAACTTTCATTCATTTTCGTTCGTTTGTTTAAAGTGTTATCTTTGTTTTTCTGTAATGTATGAAAAAAATCAGGAGGAGTGACTGTTTGATGACCCTAGATTGCATTCTCTGGGGTAGCAATGGTCTAGTGAATAAGTAAAATCCTCTTCCTGCAGATATTGGAAACATTATGTAACAATTTAAATAAACATAGCATATCATATTTAAACATTTACCTCAACATCACCCTTAATAATCCTTGACATTTTAAACTTAATATCTTTAGCCATTCCTCAGACACATTAGCCAAACGTGGGACATTGTACATAAACCCTTTTGACTTAGTTCAATGCTAGTAAAAGTAGTAGCAGCAGTTGCAGTAGTGGTAGGAGTAAAAGTCAGACTGTGTAGTTTAGGGCTATTGTTTGTATCAAACTGCTTTTGGAAACGAGCTACAGGTAAAGAGCGCTAGTGCCAATAGTGACTGAAAAATTATAAAACAGTGAATTTCAATTATTTTACTTTATACAAATTTGAGTGTCAGTGAGATTAAGCCAGCCAATAGCGAGCCAGAAAATTATAACGTAGTGCTATAGATACTAGCAAGAAGTCAAGTAAGTCAGTTTTTGTTTTTCGAAGCTCACAAGAGAGTATGGATTTTTTTCCCCGAAGATATTGGACTATATGTCATTATGGAAATTGCATATACTTTCATTACAAGATGACAGTTTTTTATACGTAGTTTTGGTAGATATCCTGTTGTGTTTCAAGGCTTGGGAAACGAGTCAAAATTGTCGGGTAAAGTTTCATTTGACTTTAGGGGAGGAGGGAACAGTAAAGGCAATAGTCCTTTATTTTGTTCCCTGCCGTCTGCCAGGCTACTTAATTATAAATATGTAAATCTAAACAATATAATTTTCACGGGACTCCCAATAAACGAATTTATTAAATTACATGTTTCCCACCACAATTTATTGGCGTAAAGTTACAGTTCAACAAATCCAAAGATACAGTGTCGTTATTAAGTCATTAAATAAAAAAAAAAAGTTTTTTTTAAATGAAAGTAAGGAGCGACATTAAAACTTAAAACGAACAGAAATTACTCCGTATATGAAAGGGGCTTTTCCTCCTCGACACCCCGCTCCTTACGCTAAAGTTTTTTATTGTTTTGAAAAGTAGAGTTGCGAGAAAGAATCCAACTTTAGCGAAAGGAGCGGGGTGTCGAGGAGGAAAAGACCCTTTCATATACGGAGTAATTTCTGTTCGTTTTAAGTTTTAATGTCGCTCCTTACTTTCATTTAAAAAAAACTTTTTTTTTTATTTAATTTCTGAAAGTTTTTGAATTAATGCATGTCTGATTTTTGCTCCCCGTACATAAATTACTAAAATAAAATTTGCATATTAATTCTTTTTTTGGCTAAATGGCTTTCTCTTAGTTTTGATCAGACGATTTTGAGAAATAAGGGGTGGGGAAGGAGGTCTAGTTGCCCTCCAATTTTTCGGTTACTCAAAAAGGCAACTAGATCTTTTAATTTTTAACGAACGCTTTTATTAGTAAAACAAAACGTAACTTAAGAATTAACTTACGTAACAAACGTACATAACTTACGTAACTTACGTTACGTTGTATCCCAATTCTTTAAGAATGACCCCTGAATCAGAAAGGCCGTAGAATAAATAGTTGAAATTATTTAAAAAAATTTTAGCATAAAGAGCGAAGTATTTATCTCCTCCTAAATACCTCGCTCGTTATGCTAAAGTATTTTTAGAACCCTTCATATGCTTAATAATCTCTGTTCGTTTTAAGTTTTAATGCTTCTCCTTACTTTCAATTGAAAAAACTTTTTCATGTTTATATTTTCATTGTTTTTTTATAGTAATGCTAGAAAGTCCTGCGCCCTTTTCATTGAATTTCTCTTCCCCCATGAAATACTCCTCCAAGGAAAGATCCTCCCATATAGCCCCCTCCCCTGAACCCCACACCCAAACCAAAAAAATCCCCCTGATAACGTCGGTACACTTCCCAGTAACCATTACTGTATGTAAACATTGGTCAAAGTTTGTAACTTGCAGCCCCTCCCCCAGGGACTGTGGGGGGTAAGTCATCCCCAAAGACATAGTTATTATGATTTTCGACTATGCGGAACAAAATGGCTATCTCAAAATTTTGATTTGTTGACTTTGGTAAAAAAATGAGCGTGGGAGGGGGCCTAGGTGCCCTCCATTTTTTTGGTCACTTAAAAAGGGAACTAGAACTTTTCATTTCCGTTAGAAAGAGCCCTCTTGCAACACTCTAGGACCACTTGGTCGATACGATGACCCCTGGGAAAAAAAAAACAAAAAACAAATAAACACGCACCCGTGATTTGTCTTCTAGCAAAAAATACGAAATTCCACATTTTTGTAGATTGGACCTTGGAATTTTTTCTATAGGGTTCTCTGATACGCTGAATGCGATGGTGTAATTTTCGTTAAGATCCTATGACTTTTAGGGGGTGTTACCCCCTATTTTCCAAAATAAGGCAAATTTTCTCAGGCTCGTAACTTTTGATGACAAAGACTAAATTTGATGAAATTTATATATTTAAAATCAGCATAAAAATCCGATTCTTTTGATATATCTTTTAGTATCGAAATTCCGTTTTTTAGAGTTTCGTTTACTATTGAGCCGGGTCGCTCCTTACTACAGTTCGTTACCACGAACTGTTTGACTAGTAACATGTAACATGTACACATGTAACAAGTAACATGTAACATGTAACATGTAACATGTAGTTACATGTAACATGTAACTAGTTTTTTTTTATGTAATTTCTGAACGTTTTTGAATTAATGCATGTTTGACTTTGGCTCTCCACACATAAATTATTAAAATGAAATTTGCATATTAATTCCTTTTTTGGCTAAATGGCTTTCTCTTAGTTTTGATCAGACGATTTTGAGAAATAAGGGATGGGAAAGGAGGCCTAGTTGCCATGCAATTTTTCGGTTACATAAAAAGGCAACTATAAATTTTTATTTTTAACGAATTTTTCTATTAGTAAAAAATATACGTAACTTAAGAATTATCTTACGTAACAAACTTTTATATTCTTTAATTTTTATTATGTATATGAGAGGGTTTGTACCCTCGTTAATACCTCGTTCTTTACACTAAATCGCAAGTTTTGTCCCAATTCTTTAAGAATGACCCCTGAATCAGAAAGGTCGTAGAATGAATAGTTGAAATTACTAAAAATACTATAGCATAAAGAGCGAGGTATTTATCTCCTCCTAAATACCTCGCTCTTTATGCTAAAGTATTTTTAGAACCCCTCACATGCGTAATAATCTCTGTTCGTTTTAAGTTTCAATGCTACTCTTTACTTTCAATTGAAAAAAAAATTTTCCATGTTTATTTTTTCTTTGTTTTTTTATAGTAATTTTAGAAAATCCTGCGCCCTTTTCATTAAATTTCTGTTCCCCCACGACACATTTCTCCATGGAAAGATCCTCCCACATAGCCCCCTCCCCTCAACCCCACCCCCAAAACCAAAAAAAAATCCCCTGAAACCGACTGTACACTTCCCAATAACCATTATTATATGTAAACACTGGTCGAAGTTTGTAAGTTGCAGCCCCACCCCCAGGGACTTTGGGGGAGTAACTCATTCCCAAAGACATAGTTATTATGATTTTTGACTATGCGGAACAAAAGGGCTATCTCAAAATTTTGATCTGTTGACTTTGGAGAAAAAATGAGCGTGGGAGGGGGCCTAGTTGCCCTCCAATTTTTTTGGTCACTTAAAAAGGGCACTAGAACTTTTCATTTCCGATAGAATGAGCCCTCTTGCGACATTCTAGGACCACTTGGTCGATACGATGACCCCTGGGAAAAAAAAAAAAAAAACAAACAAATAAACACGCACCCGTGATTTGTCTTCTGGTAAAAAATTCAAAATTCCACATTTTTGTAGATAGGAGCTTGAAACTTCTACAGTAGGGTTCTCTGATACGTTGAATCTGATGGTGTCATTTTCGTTAAGATCCTACGACTTTTTGGGGGCTTTTCCCCCTATTTTCCTAAATAACGCAAATTTTCTCAGGCTCGTAACTTTTGATGGGTAAGATTAAACTTGATGAAACTTATATATTTAAAATCAGCATTAAAATGCGATTCTTTTGATGTAGCTATTGATATTAAAATTCAATTTTTTAGAGTTTTGGTTACTATTGAGCCGGATCGCTCCTTACTACAGTTCGTTACCACGAACTGTTTGAAAAGAATGTATTGTATAGCAATAGCATGGCAATTTCTGCCATTTTGTTGAGCAAAACAATAATTTTAGTCAAAAGAGGGCCAAAACACTTGCATATCAAATGAAGGAGAGGTAATAAAACGGGGTAATAGTGGGAATAAAACGACAAAGCATACTAAGGTAAATGCAACAAAAGTATGGACAGAATTTCCCAAATGACAAAATATAAACATTTTGTGACAAACTGGGTATATTGCAGTCAAAGGCGGATCAAAGGGGTGAGCGTACCCCTTGACGTAGTGGTGAATTTGTAGTTGGCACCGCTTGCTCTGGTTTGAGACGAAAGTTATTTTTTTGTAATTGGTTGGGTTTTAAATAAGTTTTTAATTATTAAGACTGTTTCTTTTTGGATACAAGTTTGAAACAAGGTTTCAGTTACTTTGTGCGGTCTCTGTTAGATTTTACTAATGACACATACCGCCAAAATGTATTTAATTAAATTTGGGTTTATCAAGGGAATCTGTCGGTATTACCACACAAGCCAGCTAGCAGGAAAAGATTTTCATTTTGTAATAACAGGAAGGGAAAAATTTAAATCTTAATTTCTTTAGGCTGTCAAAACGATATTTCAGGATTGTGCTGTCACAACAGGGCTAAAAAGCAAAATATTTACTTTCTTTTACTGTCAAAGATTTGTTTTCGATCTTGATATGGCACTAAGGCTAAGAAATTGATATCATCATTTATTGGCTCTGTGTTTTGGTTTTCTGGGTTTGCTTTTTTTGCGAAGCGGGGTGATTTTTACAACATTGTTGTTTTTTAGAGGATTTGTATAATAGAGAGTAAATGTATGAGAAGTACAAAAATTCTCTATTCATCCTTCAACATTAAAATAAAGACATAAGTCTTTAGAACTTTAATAAATGTTCGTATAAGTATATACTTAAAACTAAGCATATGAGTCGAAATACTCCTTCAAAGGCCGGAGTAATCATTTAACAAGAATACATTTTCGAAAAATTGAGCATAAAAGAAGGCAGATAATTATGTGTTAATTTTTTTTATCTAGCTGTTATAGATTGGTCTCTGAATTCTCAGTTTGAATCAGTGGAATGGCATCGATTTTTTTTCAAACATTTACTAATAAAATTTTGATAAAAAGTGGAAATTCACACAACTTGAGTTAACCACGGAAACAGAATGCAACTGCAGTATTACTTTAGAATTTTTACTTTCTCAATACCAACCAGTCACAAGTATAGTTAGGCTTTTGTTTAGGGGTTGCATATATTTGCCAATAAAATTATCTAAACTACTATATATACTGCTGAGGATTTTTATACTTATTTGGATGCATGCCATCCAATCACATTTCCACGATTAGTTTTTTATAAACCAAAATTTTTAAATGACATTTCTCTTACTTAATGCTAAATCTGAGTCAAATTTCAAATTTGTATTTTTGTGCTCATCAGACCTATCAAGATTATAAACTTTGAATTGAATATCTGAAAATTTCAATATTAAAAAAAAATTAATGAGGAACCTACCACGGTATGAAACCCCGAGAAAATAAATCACCAATCTATACCTGTCAAATACAAAAAAAAACACACACAATTATTTGGTTCTTAAGGAATATTTCGACTCATATACTTTCTTTGAAGCACATACCTGCATGCAACTTTATTACAGTTAATTTTTTTCTGACGATTTTGGTCGTTTTTCGGATATTTTAGGATGAATAAAAGCGTAAATACCAAAGAACAGCTCTAAATTGACAGGACTCTAGACTGACAGGCCTAGCCATTAAAAACATTCACCAAAATATTGAGGTAGACATCAGCCGTGTAATAAATACATATAGCGGGAGTGGAAGTACAGAAACAGACTTTTTCTTATGAAGTTGTTAAGTATGTAATTTAAGTGAAATATATCGAAGATACACTACGTTGTTATTAAAAATGAAATTTAGATTAGTAATTTTTTTAGATTTCGTCAAAGTTGACACTGCTTACTAAAAGACTGTTTTTCAAAAGAAACTGTGATTAGTTCATGCTTTATTGCCTGTACTTAAAACTCTCGTTTTAAATGTCTTCTATGCATTTATCTCTTCATTCTGTTTTTTTTTGTCACACCCCTAAAAGAACTAGTATTTAATGCTTAATATACCTTTTACGATTATACAAGTTGTATCTTTATCCTCATTTCCTACCCTTCATTACTATCATAGTTATTAAGCGATGTCACAAAGTTAGGTGACATGCTAAATGGTTTGACCTTTACAAATTGTCACAAAGAGTGTATGATCCCAAAAGATGGTTCAAGACCAGTTTTTTTTTTACGATAAAAGGCTTAACTCACTCGCTATAGCGGTCAGAAGTGCAAAGGTAAAAAGTTGCAGAAAATATTAAATATTATTTTTTTATGAATGATGAAGAGCTTTTTATTTTTATTTTTATGGCGGGGTGGTTTTTATCACTGACTATTTTTTGTAACAATATTTTTATACCATTTTAGTTTCAACAGATTTATTAGAACTTTAACCCTCACCAGATTTTAGATTAAATTTAAACCATTTCCACTACTTACCTACGACACATAATTGCTGAGGTTCCCTTTAAATTATGGATATTTCTGTGTTCGCAAGATTATCGAAACAACCTATTTTGCCCCCCCCCCCCCCCCCTCCCTAAAGAAAATCCTGGATCCGCCCCTGTGTAAGAGTAAATTAAAATAAAATATATTTTCACTTTTTTGGCAATTATAATCGATTTTACAGCTAAAATGCCTGCGATGTTTTCAAAAGGTATCCAGAGGAGGGAGGGGTTTTTGAGAATGAATGCTCAGGCTATACAGTTAGATTTCAAATAAAAAGTGGAATACCTATAGCTTTATTCAGATGAAGTGAGAGGACGATGGGACAGACAAGCTTTGAAGAAAAAAAATCTTGCCCAAATTTGAGAAAGAGATTGAGAGGAATGCATACCAAAAATATCTGAAACAAGTGCTGAATGGGCTAAAGAAGGAAGTAGATGAAGATGGAAACGTACTGTTGAAATTTGTGCAAGACAAAAAGAGATTGAAAGGAACTGAGAAAAAGAAATACTAGGAACGTACACCAAAAAACATGTTAGACGGACAAACCGACCTTTTAATCCTATTAAAAAAAAAGAAAAATTAAGAATATTATACTGGAAAACTTAAAGATAACGAGTGTCCTTGAGTGGGTAAATAAGATGTCTAAGTTTCAATGACTTAGCATTCTGAAAAAAAGTTTTCTAAGCATGGTACAAACGATCTAAGCAACAAACATACTATTCAGTAACTGTCTCTTAAAGTATCTGAGAAAGAAAGCACCATCATAGGCAGCGCAATAGCGCTGCCTAAGTAAATAGCGATGTTGGCACAATGCACAATTATTTATTGTTATTATTTTTTTTTTGGTTTTAGACCAGGGCGCTTTGGATCGAACGAGTCGTTGTAGAAACTTCAAAAATATCTCATCCGACTGGAAATTAAAAAGGCTAGTACCCTTTTGAATAGTCAAAAGTAATTAAAGGACAACTAACCTCCTCCCACGTCCAAAATTTCCCCAAAACGTCGAATCAAAATTTTAAGACAGCCATTTTGTTGAATGTATTTTAAAAGTCAAGAAATTTTGGCTTTGAGGATGAACCCCCCCCCCCTAAAAGCCCTCAGGGCAAGGGTTGTAAGTTGTGCCCTGGAGGCATATAAAGTTTTATATACAAAGAGCGATCGTATAAACTTCAAGAAGCCTCATTGGATCAGTAATCAGATGTTCTAGTGCTATTTTGAAGATTCAGAGTTTTTGAAGTGTAGCTACACCCCCCCCCCCCCCTCAAACACACACAAACACATTGTAACGTCCCGGAATGCATCCAACATAAATTTTAAGATGACAATTTCATTAGAAATAGTCCAAGGACCATATAATAAGGCTTTTGTGGTAAAAAAAACAAAACAAGACAAAACAGAGCCTGGGGGCAAGGGTTGTATGTTATGCCCCAGGGGCATTCAAGGTTTTTATGGAAGGGATGGTTGTATAAACTTTAGAAGAGTCTCATCTAGTTGAGGATTAAAAGTTATAATTCACTCTTAACAGTCAAAAGTGATGGAGGGCAACTAGCTCCCCCTCCCCGACTATCCTTCTTTTCACCAAACGCATTTGATTTAAAATGTGAGATTTTGCTCAAAATAATCCAGAAAACATATAACAATGCCTCTAGGATTAACATAACCCCCAAGAGTCCTGGTGCAACGGTTTTGAGTTATGCCGTGGGGGTATATAAGGTTTTTAAGGAATGGCTGTTTGTATTAGCTTCAACTGGGGCTTATTTGAAATTGAAAGTTATAGTGCCATTTTAAGAGTCAAAAGTGATTTGAGAGCAGCCAGCTAGCACCCTCTACGCCCATCATTTTCTCAACAAATCGAATCAAAATTTAATGATAGCAATTTCGTTTAGCGTCTTTGAATATTCCGGACATGAGCATAACTTGAAGATCAGAACAAATTTGCACTTACTGAAAATAATTTAAATATTTTCACTGTTATAACTTTAATTAATCAAAAATTAATGAGATTTTAATGAATAAATATAAGCATACGTATATTAAACTGACAATGTACATTCATTTGTATTTTTCAGTAAAGTAAAACTTATGTTCTGGCCTTGAGAAGGCATAGGGGTTGTAAGCCTAATCATGTTAATTTCTTCTCGTTTCGAGTTTGACTCGGTTATTTATTGTAATTAAATAAAAAAAAGGAATTTTTTTTAACTGCAAGTAAGGAGCAACATTAAAATTTAAAACGAACAGAAATTATTCCCTATATGAAAGGGGTTGTCCCCTCCTCAACGCCCCACTCTTTACGCTAAAGTTTGACTCTTTCTCATAACTCTACTTTTTAAAACAATCAAAAGCTTAACCGTAAAGAGCGAGGCGTTGAGGAGCGAGGCATTTTCCTCTCTTTTTCCTCGAATTTTATATCGTAGTATATGTATCCATGGGAGCAAAGGTCCCTCGAGAATCCACGTGTCTTTTCTTTTTCTTCCAATATTGTATGTAGAGTAATAAGAGTAATTTTTTCCGATCAGTTCAACCAATACATGTTTTTTTTTTAATGTTAAGTGAAGTAATTTGAAATGGCGGTATTATTAATGTAACTATTAAAATATAAATTGAAGAAGAACTGCTGAGCGGAGTCCATAAAGAGCTGTCCATGTTAAATTAGGCACAATAGTAAAGATAGAACAAAATGAAAAAGAAAAAACTTATTTTTTTCCCTATTAAAACATTTATGATTGCGAAGACACCTTATTTAACCAATGCATAAGTATTTAATTTGAGAGAGCGCTCAGAAATCAACAAGATTGTTTCCAGTTACGACACTTTACTAATTGTTGATTGTTTTCAAGACTACTGAGATAAATCACGACAGAAATTGAGGCCACTTTTTAGTAGCAGTTATGAGGAAGTTATCCTTAACTATCTTTCTCTTACTTTGTACAGTTTCATTTAGTAGCTTTGATCAGTGCAGCCGTCAATTAAATTGCAAGTTCTCCATAATTTATGTACATATAATTTTTTTTCCCAGAGGTGTAGGGGAAAAAACTTGATCAGTCGGTACGACAGTTTTTGAGATCTCAAGGAAAGAAAAAAACACCAAGTTTTGATATTCTATAGCAACACGAGTACCTATGTTTCTATATTGGATATAAGACTGTTTATTTTCTTCAGGTATATCTTCATCTCGGTTGCACCTGTTTCAAACCCTCTTCTTCTGACGACAGTGCCATGTGTAGGCCTTTAACCTCAATTAATGCCTACTCATATGAGAATTAATTATTTTCCTATAAGTTTAACGACTTCAAAGTATTTAAAATATATTCATATTTTCATCTATCCTATGCAGTAACTTTGCTTCTGAGTTTTTTTTTCTGTTCTATACTTATCAACCATAAATGTGGTAATTTTCAAATTATGAAACAGTGGTAAATTATGAACATTGTTTCGAATTTTGCTAAAACACCTAAAAATATTTATGATAATAGCAAATTTCGTAGTTTTTAGATGGGAGCAGGGTCGTTATTATTTGCAGCATGGGTAATCTCACATGACATTTTTTGGGTCTATCTTTAAGGCTCCAGATTTTCCCCTATATTCTCTAGTTTTTTCCTGTCTTAGGTTTATAGATCAGAAAAACTGGTTCTATTATTTATGCAGAACTTAAGCAATTTGAAGAAAAAAGAGTTTTCGTTCAAACATCAGACTAAATACAATAACTGTAAATAGGGACGGATCTAGAGCAAAATCTTGGCGGAGGCCCATTGTGACAAGGGGGCCAATGAGCAATTTTTTTGGGGGGGGATATGTGATAAAAGTACCAATAATTGACCGAACTGTTCTTAAAAGAGTTAAAAAACGAAAAAAACTAAAAAAAAAACAGGAAAAGAGGGCACCAGAAAAATCTTGGGGGGCAAAGTCCCCTGGATTTGCCAGTAACTGTAAAAACTCACAATTACCAGACAAGTAATTGTTCTTGTGGACAATAGAGTTTAGTTTGGAATGTACCTTGTCAATTTTTACCTTTTCAGGATGCTTTTCTATTATTAATTTATCATAAAGTGGAAATTTTGTCTTAAAGTTGGTCTAATTATGCGTCATCAAAAATAGATTATGTGGATTAGAATCAGAATATCTTTCCTAAGGATTATTCAAAACTTACTATTACAATTTTTAAAACTCAATAATTTTAATGTTCACTTTCTTTCTCTCCGTTAATGTTTTCTCTCGATCTTAACCCCAAAAACAATATTTTGGTTATTTGGAAAGTTTTGATTCTTTTAGCACAGCTCATCTGTCTTTTGGCTGTTTTAACGAAATTGTGTTTCCTCCTTAAAAATCACTCCTATCGACCGAGTTCCACAGAAAGTTGTACAAAGGGTAAAAGTTGTACCTGGTTATAACATCTATTTGGGCGCTATTTAGTTTTATTCCATGAAACATAAGCGAACTAATCCTGTTAGAAGGGTGAGGGCAAAAACTGAAATTACCTCAAGCGCTGGGAAAACCTAAAGGCACCTCTGCCTTGACCGTAACCTCGTTGATTTTCTCGAAAGAAATAAACAAAAACAATATCAAACTGCCCCCAAAACATACTCTAATAAAACTGCGCGATGACCTTTACGCAAAACTCTAATAAGACCTTTTAATATCTCAGTGTCTTCATTGAATGTAAGCGTGTTTCTACTATGTAGTAGGGAAAAAATGACCAAGTTTCAAAATTCTTTTCTGTGAAATCCGTACTAAATAAAAAAAAACAGAACAAAAGGTTAGAAAATTCTGATTTTTTGTTTTCTGTTAGAATTCAAGAATATTTACATTTTTAAGAACCATCAAATGCTCCTGTAGAAAACCGAGTTTAGTTTGGAATAGATCCCATGTTGCTTCTTTCCGCTTAAGAATATTTTTCTCTATATCCGTTTGATGTTCGTAAGACGTTAGTTCTGGAGCAATCGCCGTATTTCTATGAACTACAAGGGATTCGTTACCATGCTGCACTTCCCTGTAAAATTTAAAGGGTGAATTCAAGAATATTAAAAAATCTGAGTTGGATAAAATGTCTAGAATCTATATTAAGTAAGTAAGTAAGGAATTTTTTTGCCCTAGAATTCACGGCAATTAAAACGGAGTATAACAAGAAAAAGAAAAGAAAAAGTCACACTCGGGAACATCACCAAACGTATTTACACATCATGTTTATTGGAAAAACTACTGGCACAGGATGGTTAACCACGGGTTCGCTCTTCCCTTAGCTTTTTCCAGAGAATTCTCGGCGACACAGTTAACACAGACTGTTGGATCGGATATACCATAATTACGCATGATATAGAAGTTATTCATCCATGGAAGAATTCTCAGAAGGAGCTTCGCGAATCGAAAAAACAGAACTCTTAGTTTTGCACTCTGAGCGCACGACAGATATTTCCAAAAAGGTGCTATATACAGTATATGTTGAAGGGCTAAGGCATTATACAGCGACACAAGATATTTACGGCAGAACCGATGTCTGTTACCAAAAACTGACCCGTACAAAATCTGGATTTTCAGTTCTATGTGGCGCACAAGCAGCGTCCCTTTGGGGTGGAGGCTTCGACCGATGAGTAAACCAAGGTAATAAATACTCTCTGATGGTTTCACAACTGAATCGCCAAAAGAAATTTCGTCTTCGCAGTGCACCGAATTGAAAAACAAGACGGCCAATTTTGACACATTAAACGACAAACCTACACTATTGTATTCTATATTCAACACACGAAAATTTTTCGATAGTCGATCAGCGGACCTGTTCAAATTAAGCAAATCGTCAGCACATATCATCAACGAAACATTAATCGTTTTTGAAACACAAGACGTAGCTACTTGGGCTTGCACCGGCAGAACATTATTGTTGTACTAACTCGGAGATACAACCGAACCTTGACTGACTCCTTTACGGAACGGTACAGCAGCGGATTCAACTGGATTTGAGGGCATTTTCATTTGCACTCTAAGGCTATTGTACATGTAATATAATGCTCTTCCAATATACAAATTTAGCCCTTGTTTATACGCTTCCAGAAGCATCTACATGTGCACCGACAAGTCAAAAGTCAGGTTAACATCAAAAGAGCCAATAACTAGGGATCACCCGTTGCCTCAGAATCAGACAAAATAGCAGCAAGGGCGAACAGAGCATCAGCGCAACTGAGCCCTACGTAAAGTCAAACTGGTGGTTTGACATTTGGCAACAGCGTCAAATATTTGACAATAGAAGCATTTCTAGAAGCTTGCATTAAACTAGTGACACAGTAATTGGGCGATAAGAAGAGCATATGTAAGCTGGCTTCCCTTTTTTCAGGATGGGCGTAAGTTGCCCTTTATAGAAAACATTGGGTGCAAAACCAACTACGAATATAATCTGGTAGAATAATGTTAACATTTCATACAAAAGACGAGTACCATTCACAAGGAAAAGTGCACACAAACCGTCAACTCCGCGCGATTTTTTCTTCTTTAGCCTAAAGGTATTTGCGGTTATATTCAAAACAGATACGGTGTAGTCCGGAAAACTCAAGTTTGATAGCACAGATTCAAATTGTACTGTCAATGTCTAGCTAAACTGGGATTAGGGGCACAAAATTCGCTCTTAAAGTAAGCTCGCCGGTCATTCGGATCACCAAGGATGAACTTAGGCGTGTTTGGGCGATCTTTCGTGTGGTATGTCCATGAACGACTTGGATCATTAATTATTCTCTCTTTATCGTCATTTTTTACATTCGTGCGATGCAGCCATGATGACGGCTTTCTCAAACTTACGTTTTCTGTGTACATGGAGACAATTCAACGCACTGAATTTAAGACGACCACTTTCTCTCCACACTGAGAACCAGAACTTAGCATCCTGACATTATTTCACTAGCTCTTAATTCTTCGAGAACTCCTGGATTTTAGTACCTTTACGAATATTCCTAACAGGAGTAGCAGCCTTCTCTGTGGTTTGTAGTGCCTGGGGGATTCCAGCGCAGAAGGCGTTAGCCTTTATTTTAGTTTCCTGGATATTCTTTGGCACGTTGGTTTGTAGTAAACTAAATGGCACGCTGATCATCTGAAGCATCGTGTCAATCACTAACCAATAAAGCGGAAAGTCGGTTTTTGACCAATCTTTTATTTCATGCCACTGTGAATTACTTTTGGCATTTGGGATAGACACATTACCCCACGCTTCAATTGGGATATGGTCGGTGGAGTGACTTCCCATTAGCATGCTCACTGTGCCACTCACGTATGGTTTGCATTAGACATGGTCTATATTTGAGACTGAACCGGCAATGAAGGAGGGGAATTAATGCCGGGCCTTTCTTTTCACTCAATTGGACTATATGTCTTGGCTTTTTCTACAATTAGCCATGACTTGATGCCCACAATTATTCCATTTTAATTCAAAAAATCAAATTTAATGAATTTTATTAATTAATTTCATAAGAAAATCCTCTAATTGTTCACCACGAATGTCTTTAGCAGTTCTTTGGGACCATAATGGGCTTCTAGCATTAAAATCACCACCTACAACTAAGCGAGATATATTTTGTCTAAGATATTCAACTGGTAAGCTAAGGAAATCACTGATGGAGGGTAATATAAAGAGGACACTGTAATTGTTCAGCTCAGTTTTAGAATCTTCATGATGAATATTAGCTTTTATTCCACTTAACTAATATTACTGCACAGTAAAACCTCTTATCAGGGTCAAATTTAGAAAAAAAAAATAATATGTAATATCTGACGCTATGTACGAAATATTTCCGGATTTACTCAAATAGGGTTTTGTAGAAGTACCATATCTGGTTTATAATCATCTAGGGTCTTTTCTAATGTTACCATTGCACTATAAGAATGTTGAAAGTTGACTTGAAGGAAGTTTAAACCACTCTTTGAATGAAAATTATTCATAAGAATATTCAGTATGACTTTGCATTAAATCCTTTATTTTTCTTGCGGTAGGGCATTTATTTATGTCGTACGAGGAATGTCCGGTTCCTGTAAGTCCTTTTGACTGACATGGTCGGCAAGAGGGCCACGAAGATGTGTCTGACACATATGCATGTTCTCCAGTGCAATACAGACAAAGGGTAACTCCTTTGCAATCCCTGGTTTTGTGTCCGCACAAACAGCCTTTATTGCATCTTAATAGGTAAATATAATCTTTACCTATTCGTGCAACATGTATATAATATATATCTATTATTCATCAATATAATATAATCGTATATAATATAACATCGTATATAATATAATTTATTATTCGTGCAACATGAACCCTATTATTCTATTATAACATGAATAGTGTTATGTCATGTTGAAATAGATTCAACATGAATCTATTATTCGTGCAACATGAACCCTAATTTCAGACCAAGTTGGTTTTTCACACATTTACGGATCTTTGGGGAGATTTTAACAGCAGCAAGGGTTTTATTTTCTCCTTTGTAAATAATTATCACTTTTGAATGCTTCTCCCTTAACTTCTAGCCCTGACAAGTCTAAATTTGGATTAAAAAGGACTCTCGTAGGTGTTCTTTTCCATTCGTCCAAGGAATATTTTTAACAATCATTCTAGCATTTTTTTTGGTTGAGTATTTAGGGGTATAGTTCGCCAGCTCTGATTTTTCACAAAAAAATGTGATTGCACTTTGTGCATCTTCTTGAGATGGAAGTTCCAATGTTACTTTTCTATTTCTTCCAGAAGTAGCATTTTTGACAGAGAATTATAAACGTTATCATTTGTCTTTTTGCCTAAATCTTGGACTATTTTCTTTAACTCGCTCTGGGCGATATTCTTATTAACAGTACTTTGATTTTGGCAGAATTTGATGGGTTCAAGGATCACCGTATGTTTTTCTGGGCCTTTCACTTTGATGGCATAAGTGGGAGTGGAATGACCTGGAGCAGAAGAGAAAGAAAAAGAAGACGGCTTGGATTTTAGAGCAATGATTTCTTGTTGTAAATTTAAAATCTCAGAGAGCCTTTCACTTTTTCTTCCAAGCAGTGAAGAATTTTCTTCCAGTTTACTAGAATAAATAGAACATATCTTTTACCGCCAGAAATTCTTTGGTCTATAATTGCATCTTTATGATAATTAAGTAATTTGAAAATACTGTTTTCTTCACGCATATGCAATTTTCCTCACATCCAATTCCAACATTTATAATCTAGATGTAGGAAGGGTTATAGGTCTCTTTATACTTTGGACAGAGCCAAAGGCTATATACAAGTTTTGTGTGTATGTAGTAGCGATACGACGCGTAAAAAATATTTCAGAATATTATTCGGGAAAAAATCTTCTTATAATTTCTTGGAATTAAATAATGTTTTAATTGTTCATCTTCAAAATAAATCAAGGAGCATAAAATACAATCAAATTTACAAGCTAATGTAAGCTATAACACTTATGGAGTATACAATGAAAATAGGTTTATCCTCAGGCTGTTTTATGTTCACCTTTTCACGGATCAAATGAGACTCCCTTTCATGTCCATACAATATCAAATTTTGATGTTGACACTTTGAACATAAAACCAATAATGAATGTCATTTAAAACCAGGTTTGCAAGAAAAATCTGTAATTTGATTTTCCCGTTTAATTTGAACATATAGATTTTAGATCAGCTTAATTATATTTTTAAATTATAGACTATAGGTTTGATTAAGGCTATAGATTTAATTATAGGCTAGCATAGGTTTTAATTATAGGTTTGTATTAGCTAGCAGAAAAGCCTCAAGGTGATAAATACGACTTCGAACATTTTTAATTTCAGATTCAATGCCAGCTTACAGCGAAGCAAAGAATTCAATATTACACTGTATACAAAGGCTGCAAATTAAAAGTCTCATCGTTAAAATATGAAGGAGGGGCTGACTGAGTATGCAGAGCTTCAACACTGGGAAATACGGGGAGAAATAACTACCTTGGTATATATCTTGTATATATACATAAATATATACATACATATATATATATATATATATATATATATATATATATATATATATATATATATTATATATATATATATATATATATATATATATATGTATATATATATATATATATATATATATATGTATATATATGTATATATATGTATATATATATATATATATATATATATATATATATATATATATATATATATATATATATATATATTTATATATATATATATACATATATACATATATATATATATATACATATGCATATACATATATATATATATGTGTATATATATATATATATATATATATATATATATATATATATATATATATATATATATATATATATATATATATATATTTATATATATATATATATATATATATATATATATATATATATATATATATATATATATATATATGTATATATACCACAAAGCTTCTTTTGAATCCCCGTATCCAAATATCCATAAATTAATGAAACTGGATGAAAGAAATACAGATAGGAAAACAGCGCAATTCAGTTTCTACCTGTTTGAAGCTGGAGGTCCGGAGCCACATCCTCTTGCCAAACTCAATGACCTCAAAAGAGGTCGCCTTAACTGTTTTTCACTGTTAGCCCTCGTTATTCCGTGTGTAAATCGTTGATTCAGTCTGCTTGTAAGATCTTCTGTTAAATTACTCGATGATGATTCCATTCTGTCATAATGAAGGTTTGTCCTGTTACTTTGAGATTTCTGGGCTAACATTTCAGCACTCGAATATGGTGTTGGGCCATCGGTTTCTAAAGTAAGTAAAGAATATTAGTTTTGATGAAAAGCGCTCTTGGTGTTTTCACAAAATAAAAAGAGCACTAAAATACCGATATAATGTCTTTCTATAGAGCTTTTTGGTCAATTGAACTTAAATATATTACAATACATTAAAACACATCTAAACAAACAATATAAGGAAAATGTGTGTTCAACATTCTTTTAACATTTATAATACTGGACCATAATACAGTGAAACAAAATCTTGAATTGCTGAGATTCTCAGGAATTAATATTATTATATATTAAATATATAATTTTCATTAGTTCTATCCAGTCATATTGTTTATTACAATGACTTATTTCGGTACTTAGTTTTCATCCATGCTTTGAAAAATAATTTATAATAGCATCTTATAATGTTTAAAGCACAGTGTCCAAAATATTTTAGTTTTCAACGAAATGTAGATTACACGTTAGGCTTTAAAACTGCCACGGTTAGAGAAAGGGAAGTAGCCAAACTCCTGTTTGCATCAACTTTTGCTCGTTTTGTCATTAAAAAATTTCACACAACATCTTTGAATTTCTGCAGCTGGTATAGGCAGTGGTATAGGCAGAAAATGTAAAAACTGAAGAGAAGCAGATTCCTGGCACTTTGCCAAAATTTCAGAACAGCTACTATGTAAACATGTAAATATACATCAAAATCATGACCGTAAATCTTAACACAACGGCTCGTAACTGTCTAAGGAAAGGAGAGGTGACCCTACTTTAATATTGGTTCAATATATCTGCTCAGAAAATCTGCACAGCCTGATTATGCACAAACAAAATGAGGCTCCTAAATAAATATATGGAAGACAAACCTGTTTCCAGGGGAGGGGGTTGAGCCCTCCATTCTAATTTTTTTTCCCGGCTCGTAAAAACGTTAAGAAATACATATAAACATATTTTTGATGCGTTTATAAAGTTTTTTGGTAAATCCCCCTCGATAAATATACCCCTCCTCAGAACAAAATCCTGAATAATTTACCTTTTAGCTTCTATTTAACTCAATTTTGTTGATAGTAGGTTGACATTTAGGTTGTGTTTAAGCAGTCAAAATATTTTCTACATTACTTAATTGATAAAGCAAACACATAATCAAAGAATGAAAACTGGTGATTGTCCAATATAGTTTAGATTTTGCTGAACAAGAATCTATGTCTATCCATAAGGAAAATACAGTTCTAAAGAGAAAGTATGAAGGTGTATATTCCTTGGCTTGGAAAGCCAAACAGTCTTATTTCAGGTGCTATCGTAGTGTACCCTTCCCCCCTCTTTTTCTCTAACAAACTCCCAGAGATCACACTTTGCCTAAAGTTTATCAGAAGAAAAAAAAATGTACAGGCGAAAACACTTTTCCAAAGAACTGCAGCTTAAAACTCAATGTGGAAATTTAATTTTCAAGGTAATTTAAAAGGAGAAAAAATGTAAACAAGTAAGGCTATGCATGCAGTCTTTGCATCTGAACTAATTGAAGTTCCAAAAAGGATAGAAAATAAACAGAGATTTATAAATTGAGTGTTGAAAACTGGTCAAAAACTTTCGAACCAGGCAAAGGATATTGGAAGAACAAGTAAAATCAATAGTTCAAAGATGGATGTACTCTAGTGTAATTAGTATTCGTTGTAGAAAAACGAGGACTTTCACAAACGCTTATGGTATTTTCAATAATACATACCACTGGGCTAAATTTGATCTAAGATTATGCCAAATATGTGAAATGGTGAACCAATGATAAATTTATCCCCCCCCCCCCCCCCCCGCTCTCTTCTCCTGTAATCGGCCAGCTCTCAGGCTCGTTCTTCCTCTAGTAAGTCTTCTGGCCTAACAATCCACATGGAAAATATCTAACCTATATCTACTCTTACCTGGCCACTCTTCTATCACATGTCTTCTTGTTTTCATGGTCAACTTATATTTTTTGTATAAAGGAGAATCAGATCTGTAATTTTTGGTATAATCTGGGGGAAGGGAATGTTTTATTTTTAAATCTAGACAGGAAAATTTGTCACTTTTTCAATCTGGAAATGGAAATACCAAAAAAGATTTTTTTTAGTGAAAATACCGTCCCGCCACCTTCCCTCCTGATTTTCCTTAATTATGGAGTGGAAGGGGGTAAAATCTGGGGGCTAGAACTAAGGTATGTAAAAATAATAAGGTAAGTATTACGCTAGTCAGGGGCAGATCTAAGGCAAAATCTTGGGGGAGGCTCAATGTTCGAAGGGCACCAATGAGCAAAATCTTTTGGGGGGGGGGAGGCAATGTGACAACTGTCCTAATAATTGACCAAATTGACAAATTAATTCGAAGTAAAAGAGTGAAAAAAAATAAAAAGCAGGAAGAGGGCCCCAGAAAAAATCTTTCGTGGGGAGCTGGGCCCGCTGGATCCGCCAGTGAAGCTGGTGCTCCAATTTTTTATCGTAAAACATTAAAAATTGATCCTATTGGGATCATGACGTCTAATATAGGATATCATATTTTGATTGATCATATTTGTTTGTAAAAAGAGTAAAAGTAAATGAGAATGGTGCTTAGGAACATTGGGGTATGTAACACGCTAAATTTGTAATCTCCACATGCTGCAAACGTTACACCATTGATGCTACAAGGACGTAATATGCAAGGTTGGACATGGTTGTGTGATTTATCCTACAGGACCCTAAAAGGAGTAAATTAAGGGATAAAATATGGTATGTAAAAGCAATGGGGTATATAATATGCTTGTATTGCAGTCTTCTCAGCCAATAAATGCTAAAATATTGACAATACAGGCCATGATGCGCCTTATAAAAATGAATGAATTTGGTGTTTCTTAGAGTTCAAGGGGCAAAAAAGGGTGTAAAATGTTCAGATGACCAAGCTGTTTGAACTAGGAATAAATGAGAACGTGACGAAGAGATGTTGCGTAACGAAAAGAACGATCCAACAGTCTGTGATAGTGAACTGTTAATAATGGTTCGCTTGGTCCATTGGCAACCAAAAGTCTATAAAAAGAAATTTGATAGCACTTATTAGATCGAAAGAATTGGCTTTTTATGCTGATTTCAAATATATAAGATTCCTTATTTAATGCTACCAATCAAAATCTAAGAGCCAGAAAAAATTGAGCTGATTTTCCAAAGAGGGAGAAACACCCCCTAAAGTCAGGTGATATTAATGAATATCATATTATCAGATTAAGCATGTTGTAGAATCCTACTGTAGAAGTTTTAAGCTGCTATCTGCAAGCGTTTGGAATTTTTTGTTTTTTTACCAGAAGGAAGATCACTGATTATTTTTCTCTTCGAGGGTGATCACCAACCAATGGCCATAAAAGATTGAAGAAGCCTCATTTGAACATTTCAACAAGGGTTCACTGAAAGTTCTAGTGCCCATTTTAAGTGATCAAAATTATTATCCCATGGGAAAGTGATGTTTTCTGGAATTTTTGTGGGCACCTAACTATGGTTCTCTCCCAAAGAGGACCAAGTTGCTGTTGACTGAAAATACTGAGAAAGCCAATCAATTTAAAAGTATCGAAAAAAACTACATACTGAGCTTCTTGGTTGCAGAAGAAATATTCACGCATTGTGGCGCACACATTCCTAGGTTATTTTGAAAAAGGGGGTCTATCACCTTTTCAGGGCGTACAGTGTATTTTAATGCTCTAATATTCTACTTATAACTGAGCTTTCTGGTAAATATAGAATGAGCTTTGGAGAAGGGGGGACTTGATATCTAATCACTCTAGATTCACAGAAAAAATTCAGTATATGCCTTTATTCTCGGTTTTATTTGGGGAGGGGAGATAATAGTGCCCGTCCCATTGCGGTAATCTTATTCTATGTATTATAAAATGCGACATTAACATACCTAACGGAACAGAGGTGGAAAAAAAAGGTAGGGCATGGTGAGACTTGCCAGGAAATTACTTGGGAGAGGGGAAAGTCAAATGCTACTAGGAGCTTTTTCAGCGAATTAAATATATTTCTCTTCCCCTTTTATACACAATGTTTCAATGTATTTAAAGATATATGCACAATGTGTTTAACTTTAGAGAACCCTATCCAGAAATCGCGATGGAGACAACCATGTAGAGGATCAAAATTCACGCAGAACATCCCTCCATATAAACAATAATACGCTAGCTCTTTCACTCCATCCAAAACTATGTAGTAAACGTATTATTAAGGACTTGTCCAACGAAATTACCGTCCATTGACGAGTTCGACTAGATATTCAAATTTTATTTAAATTTAGGTATAATCGAGAATTTTGATTCTTAAGCAGAAAAACTGAAAAAAATAAACTTTACCAGTCAATTTACAATTTTCGAGAATTACCATTCAACAGAAGAAAATTGGAAGTAGGGTTTATGACACGGGTAGCCTAGACCATTAGTGGAAGAAAGATACGGAATAAAAATGGTCAAACCTCAAGAAATTGCAACATAATTTTCTTTTACACCAAAATGTTCAAAAAACCAGCTTAATCGCATAATATAATCCCCCCAAATTCCCCTTGCACCAGTATCCCAAGTTTGCCCTTGAAGGGGAAAAATGAGGGGGAAAATCCAACTTTTGTGTTCATAAGTATTTTTGAGTTTAAATAGTCGTTTCCTATCAAATCAAACAAGCCAAATCCAAATCTGAATTCAGATTCTCCTTTTTACCGTACCCTAATGCCTATTTCCACCCTTAAAGGGTGGGGGGGGGCAAAGCTTGAAATTAAGAGGTTGGTGCATTATTTGGCCGTTTCCTGTGGAATTAATGGCGGTGAATTCGAAAATGAAGTTAAAAACTTGATTTTACGTGGTCAAATACCTAATCTTACCTAAATCAGCTGTGAAAGTTGACCTACGTGAGCTAGTTATTTTAATCATTTGTCGGTTGATTCACCATTTCCTATCAAGCTAGGAATGGCGCTTTAGAATATGAGTTTCGAACAGTTTAATTTCAAACCAGCATTCCAGACTCCCCCTACAGTTTTCGGTTTCCATTCCTTAGTGTCATTCTTTAGGTGATCTAGTCACTGCAGCTATCTACCATAGTACTTGCTAGATGATTGGCGTGTTCAAGGCTACATACGAGGTTTGTATCGTTTTATTTACTTTCGCAAAGAAAAGGGAAAATAATAAACTGGGATCCGCGAGCGTTGATTAGAAGAATTTAGTGAGATAGTGTTTAGGATTATGCTTCTAATTTTGGAAAAGAGCGGATATTCATTTCTGCTTTTCAACTTCATTTCTGCAATGCCATCTGCTGTGCATCATTTAAGCTAAATTTGTTCTTCTAGGTGGCGATGGGTTGAATTCCGATTGGATTGTGCCTAGATTGACCGAACAAAGAAGTTGTATGAAATAATCAGTCCTTTTTTTAAAGAGTCAATGAAGAGAACATGGTCTTCCCGATTTGCCAAAGCAGCATCGAACTCGGTGAAAATACTGCCATATTATCCGAGAAAGGAGCCGATACCGTGAATAACGCAAGCAAAGAAAGAGCTAGTAGCATAGCTGTGGCGAAAGAGCTAGTAGCATAGCTGGAAATGGAAATGAAGTCCACACTGCATGTCGTCATAACCTCTGCGACAGACGTCTGATCGACAGACAAAGGAACGCCCAAAGGAAACTTGAGCCGAAAGAACCGGTTGCAGCCCCCCGATCAGATTTTCAGCTTCACACTTTGATTTTTCAAAGAACTGCCTATTCTGTGGTCAGGCAGTGAAATTATGCAAGAGCACAAGTCGTGAATTCGCTGAAGCTTATACAGTATGAACTCATAGCTTCGAGTACACGATTAGTGAAATGTGCAAGAGTAGTAACGATCTGTGGGCCATGATAGTGTTTGGTCGGATAAAATCAAAGGCTTCTGACCTGCATGCTGCCGTTTATCATCAAATATGTTCAGTGAACTTCAGGACAGGAAAAGAGATTCTACAAAATTCTGTGGTCAAGAAGAAGTGAGTGACGTCCCTCCACCAAAGAAACGAAGGGAAGACCGTGCGATAGTGCAAGGAAAGCCGCTCAAGAAGATGCTCGTCGGTGCTATGTCAACAGTAAAGAACCTGTACCTCTGACGATCATTTTCAGAAAGATGGCTCATATTCTCTCTGAAACTGACTGTGATAGTTTGGCCTACAGCTTTCGTCAAGCCAAGGATTTGCTAGTCAGTGAGTATGGCGAACAAGCGGTTGTGTTCGATTCAAATGGGAAAGAGACACTCGTAACATTTAGAGATACGGTTGACAGGGTATTACGAGAATTTCACCAAGAGGAAAAAGCAGATAGTGAAAACGGAGAAAGAGATCAGCTCATCAAAGTCGTTGGAAAGATAATAAGAAGTGAAATCAAATCCATTACGACAAGGAAGGATTCTTACGAATTTCTTAACGAAATATCGTGAGTACAGAAGTGTTTGAACTTTGTGTGCCCATCTCTTTGTCTACTGCTTTCGTCGATATGGGTCAACACGCCTCGTCTAATATCTTCTATCAGACATACTATAATGCAGGCATGCAGACCACGAGGTTTAATGTCTCCTTAACAAATAGGACTGGCTTTGCAGCAGAATACGTTTCATGGAATGAGACTTATTAGAATGTTTATACCTGAGTTGCCGGCAATGGAGCTTTCAGTGCCAAGAAAAGAAGTAAGTGGAGATGAGATGAAGTCAATCGCCACCGTGCCGTTCTAAACCTACCGAAAACCCGCTAAGTCGCAACCAAGGACTTTTGTTTGCTTGAACAAGAGTGGTAACACTCATGACAATGAATGGGAATTTGAAACGCTCTGGCGCATCTCTGACTTTTTCAAAAGCTCATAAATGAGCTGGTCAGCCTTTATGTGGTCAATACACCAAAAGCTACCTTATCCGTGAAATTCGAATATTTGTTTTTCGCCAATGATTGATCACAACCCAAGCGATATCTCCTGTTTATTCTACACTTTGCATACCAGCAAGCGCGCTAGTCGAGCTGAAAAAACTCTAGTCATTACCTTTGACCGACCGCTTTACTAGAAGGTGAAGTGTATCGTCGATGCAGAGCCTGCAATAAGTGCTTTAAGAAATGCTATTATTGTCCTAGGGGGATTTCACACACGCATGAGTTTCCTAGGAGCCATTGGTTTCCTTATGGCTGACTCGGGACTTTTGGAAATCCTAAGTCAAGTATACGCACCACTGTGCGTAGTGCGTAACACTGTGCGTAGTACCTTACAAGGAACAGCTGTCCCTCGTGCTGTGCAAGGCCATGGTCTGTTGGAGGTAGCCCTTTATGCGAACGTTTTATCATCAGAAGTGGATGGCAGAGCGTTTGATGGCAATGACATGCTACCAGAACGCCCTGAAAAGGCAAAAAAGGTGTACGAGTCGCTCCTTGAAGGAGATACCATCGACGAAGCGCAGATGTCGGAGGCAGCAGAGCTTATCTCTGAAATAGTTCAAAGTGTAAAAGAACGATTGTCTGAGTCCAGAACTGCCCGTCTTTGGTTTCAGTATCTGGACCTACTTGGAATCCTGAGAAAGAACCTGAGAGCTGAACGAAGTGGCAACCTTGAGATTTATCTTCAGTCGTTGTTGGAAATGCTTCCTTACTTTGCTGTTTCCGGACACAATCTTTACCCGAAGTCTTCTTGGTTGTTCGTGCAGTCCATGTTTCAGTTGAGGAAAGACAACCCAGAGCATTACAGAATGTTACAGGAGTACCTGTTCATCTGAAGAACTGACAACTACTGAGCGGCACTTTCCCTTGATTTGGTGATTAAAGAGACGTTAATGAGAAGTATGAAAACGAGTGGCGGTCTGACGAGAGGTAGAGGCATGACTGAATTGCAGCAGACAATTTGGACATCTGCTTTGCCTACTTTGGTTTTCGTTAACGAACGCATGCAGAACCTGACTGACCTCGTGCAGTTGACTGTTGAAAATCACGCAGAAGCGATATATTCGAGGAGAGCTAGAGATCTGGCGGACATCGAAAAGATAGTTCGATACATTGAGCCCCTAGAACCCTTCAGGCAGGACTCACAGCTGTTGAGCGTGGTTACTGGTGTCTGCCCTCCATCATCTGTAAACGCAGATGATGCCAAATCTGTAGGAGAAACCATTCTGAAGGATATGGAAGCGAAAGACATTGACAAATATGTTTTCAGGAAGAAGGAGAAAGCTGTAACTACGGCTGAGAAGTCATCCGTGGTGATAGATAGCGAGAGGGTAATGGTCGACCCAGGTCCAATCTTCCAACGTCTAACCGCAGTGGGTAGCACTAGTGGTTCTGACTAGAACGAGGTTCTGTCGTTCGAGCTCTGTAGTTTTCCACCATCGCTCTTTAGTTCGTTCGAGGTGATGAGGACAGCCGACAAAGCCTCTCCAACAAATGCACTGATGAAAATTGAGGGGCTCGATGGTCCAATGACATTACCAATGTCATAGACAGTCTTGGACGGTGGCTGGCTAGTCCACAAAACTACATGAACTGTCGGATCTGCATGCTCTGAAGTGGCAGGATCTTACGTAGATTATGTCACAGGACATTTTGGCCAGGCAGCGGTTGTTTCGGACTCTTACGCTGATACACCGACGAAGAAAAACTGCACACAACTAAAGAGAACCAAAGGCTTGTCGTGTCTAACGATTCAATTCTCTCCTAACATGAAGATTGTCAAAAGTAAGGAGAAATTTCTGAGAAATCACAAAAACAAACAACGCTTCATCAACCTACTTGCTGAGAGGCTGGCGAACTCAGGATGCAAATTTCTACACGCTCAGGATGATGCCGATGTCTTAGTTGTACAAACTGCAGTCAGTTGCGCTGAAACTTCGTCGACCACTTTGATTGGGAATGATACCGACCTATTAGTCCTTCTGCTGTACCATGCCAAGCTTGATGCATGTGATATCTTTATGCAGACAGACACACATGGAAATAACCAACGATCGTACGACATAAAAAGGATCAAGAGCGAACTAGGAACCGAAGCAGCAGAAAATCTACTCATTTGCCACGCAATGTCTGGCTGCGATACAACATCTAGACTTCACGGCGTAGGGACATCAGCAGTGGTTTCCTTGTCACTTAAAGATGGGTTTTCTAAAGATGCTTGCAAGGCCTTCATGACACAAGGATCCAACCACCAGGAGATTGCCGAAACTGGAGAAAAGCTTTCCTCTACAAAGGGAAAAGCAATAAGAAGACCCTGAAGGATATTTGGGTGCGAGTATTTACAATGCGGATTGCAAGTGCAAATGCTTTCGTTCAGGCAGAGTGGCTTCCGCCGACTTTGGATGCCGCAAAGTACCACTTTTACAGGTACTATTTGCAAATAATGAAGTGGCAAGACGTGTCCGATTCGCTAAAGCCCGAAAAGTGGGATTGGCACCTCTCTTCGTCACGGAATATGTATCTTCCCATAATGACGGATGCTTCACCGGTACCGGAGAACCTGCTGAAGATAGTGTGGTGCCATTGCACTAGCGGGTGCGATTCACTCAGATGCAGCTGCCGTCGGAACGCTTTGCCCTGCAGCTTTGCCTGCGGGAAGTGTAAAGAGGCGTTATGTGATAACGCTGCAGCAAGACAGGATGAGGATGACAGCGAAGACGAGCAGGAAGAAGAATTAGCTTTAGGTTGTGCTTTAAAATCAAAATATTCTTGTGATTAACTTACCTCAATTCTAAACGTTCCTTTTATAACTGATTGATCTGAAGTTTTGATCTCGATTAAAGAAGTAGTTTTTCAAGATTTTATACTTAGTAACCCCTCATATTACAGGCCCCTTAGAGGTGGTAACAAGGTAAATAGTAAAAAAAACCTGCTTTTTCATCTCATATCTGGCAATACGGTACTGTATTTGATATAAAATGATCCTTTAGCCACAGGAATTCAGCAAATAATGACCTGCGTACTTTACCCCCCCCCCACCATTCCGTGAAGGTGAAAATTTATCCTGGGGTACGGAAATTGATTTCTAATGTTGGATTAGGATTTGCCATGCTTGATTTGATAGACGACGTCCACTTAAACCCAAATATACGTCCAAATAGAAATTCTGATTTCCCCACTTATTTCCCCCGTTCAAGGGGGGGGGGGTCTCAGGTAGTTGTGCAAGGGGGATTCGGAGGGATTTTTGTATGTGATTAAGTTGATTTTTCTGAACATTTTAGTGTAAAAAAATTATGTTGCAGTGTCCCCGGGGTCAAACTGTATTTTTCCTCCATTACATATCTTTGTTTGGCCTGGGCATGATTTTAAAACGGCAAGAAATTAAATAAAAAAAAGAATTTTTTGTAATGAAAGTAAGGGCTTTCATTGAATCTTAATACGAACAGAAATTGGTGCGTATTTGAGGGTTCTCCCTATTCCTCAATCCCTCGCTTTTTGCGCTGAAGTTCCATTTTTTGTTCCAATTCTTTGATAACAACTGCTGAAACACGAGAGCCACCAACTTGGAATAAGAAGCTTTTTCTTAAAAAAAAACTAAAATACTTTTGCGTGACGAGCGAGGGATTGATCACGAAGACAGCCCCCTCGTTTACGAAGCAATTTGTTTCGGTTTTAAATTTCAAAGATGCTCCTAATTTGCAGTTAAAAAATAAACGTTTTTATATTTAATCAAATTTATGCTTATCTAAGTGGTATTATTAGAAAAGATTGTAAATGCAGTAAAGATATAAAAAGCTTTGAAGAATAGGACGATGCGTCAGCAAATCAATATTAGAATATTAAAACCTACAGCGACAACAGTGGTCCAGGGTTCTGAACCGAGGGCCTTTCGGGAGACAGAAGAAGATTTGTTAGATGTTTTCCAGAGGCATTGTCTACGAATAATTTTGGGTACCATCTGACCTCAAAAAGAAAGTTGTACGAAAAATGTCTATATATCCCACTCATTAGGGCTATAATGGGAGAACGGTTGAAATGGCTAGGATATGTTTTGTAGATGATGCGTGATAGATTGCCAAAAAAATCCTTTTGGTCATACCTCTAGGAGGAAACTCTGTCCCAAGTGGGCTGGAAAGAATCTTGAGATGGAAAGAAATCAGAAACTCTGGGGAGTTGTAAAGAATAACGTTTCGGAAAGATTGGGACGGAGGAGAACTGCGGCACAGCCGTGTTGGCTTTAAGTGACTTGGTGCTGCAGTGAGTTGATGGTAGTAGTAGTAGTAGTAGCTTGTGGAAGAGCGGGTCATTGGACACCTATACTCCCCCTACCCTAAACTAAGCATTTCATGATTTTTATTACATTTTCCTGTACAGACAATAGAGTTCACTTATCTTTTTACGTTTCTTTTGTTTTCGCCCCAACAACAAAAAAAAAATCGAAACAAGTGGAATTATTCGTCTGCGAACTTTATATTAAATTTTTTAATATTTTCTTATAACTGACCTTATTCTTTACGCCATTTAAAATTGTGCATAATGTCGACCCCCCATTTTTCGGAACATGACTCCACCAAATTGTTGATATACATTCACCAGTTTTGTAATTCAAACATGAAAAAAAACATTGAAAAAACTTACCATTTCGATCTTCTGAAGGACTAGAATCACATAAACTCGCTTCACTTCCTGATGTTGGAAGTCTTGACGGATAATTAGCTTTTCTATGACAAGAAAAACAGTGCGAAGACGATGATACATTTTGTGATGGTTCAGAATACTCATTATCCCTTTCTGGTACAGAATATTGTCTCATCGAGTTTTTGAGCATCAACCTACTGGTAGCTCTGTGCATAGGTTTCGTATAAGTCTGAAATGAAAACAAGTTTAGTCATAATGAGAATTTAGCTGGCCACATCAAAATTATAATAGCTAAGGATCGCCATTGTCCTATCAATAACCAACTGACGATACTCCCCGTTTAATACCCTTTATTTCTCCTTTGAAGGTTGAAAGAAAATCGGGAAACTAAGAAAAAAAGTGTCAGCCCTCTGAATATTCTTGTTTTCTCCTTGTTTTGTGCTATCGGTGATTTCTTTTGAATGCTCTTGTCTGTCCTTCCAGTGAGAATACCGAGTCTGGGAAATTTCTACAAATATGAAAGCGGGATTAAAAAATAAGGATAAAAACCTGGTTTTGAATTCGCTTACCCTATGTTTCTCAATCCTGTATTCTCGAAAAGATATGAAAGATTCCTTGCAGATAGGCCAAAGGAGCAGATCCCACCTTTTATTGAGCTGAGGCAATTCAGGAACCTCAATCAACTTCAACCTTGTTTATCTCATCAACGTCATTGAAAACACTCTTGGAAAGCCTAATACTTGGCTTTGCTTCCGTTAGTCTTCAAATAGCGTTTGATGTTTAAAACTTGTAACTGTATTCAATACTAATCCTTTAATTTTGAAATGGGTTGCCTCGTTCTAGTCAAATAGATCACAATTAGTTAAATATCTAAATCATTATTACGATCTTTTTTTTTTTTTTTACCGACAATGGAATACTGTACCTTGGTGTTCCAAGATACGAGCCTTCTTTTTTTGTAGTTATTGTTAATAACATGGATAAGGAATTCATAGAGGGATGAAAATTTTTAACGATCATTGAAACCTGCTATAGAAATTTAATAAGCAACCCTATGATTTTCCTTAATAAGTGTTCGCGAGACGCCTCGGAGATGGATATGGGAGTAATCCCTTCTAAATCCATAACGATACCAATTTGTTCTCTAAGATCCCCACCCTATCTCATAAATCGTATCCCCTCTGAAATTTCAGTTTCGCCCTTTAAATTACACGGCGTTACACCTTTTCAGAAAGTTCATGGTAACGAACTGTAGTAAGGAGCGACCAGGCTCAATAGTAGCCTCATTTTCCCGTCATTTTTCAATACGTCATTTTTTCTAATTTTTCAGTATTAACCCCCCCCCCCCCTCCTATAGAGCGGATCCGTTCCAATTATGTAAATCAAGTAACTAAGACTTCTGCTTATTTTTCCCACCAAGTTTCATCCTGATCCCTCCAATCTAAGCGTTTTCCATGACTTTAGGTTCCCCCACCCAAAACTCCCACCAGATCCAGTCGGGATTTAAAATAAAAGCTTTGAGACACGATATCCTTCTAAATATCAATTTCATTGAGATCCGATCACCCGTGCGTAAGTTAAAAGTACCTCATTTTTTCTAATTTTTTAGAATTACCCCCCCCCCCCCCCAACTACCCCAAAGAGAGCGGATCCGTTCGGGTTATTTCAATCATGTATCTAGGACTTGTTTTATTTTTCACACCTATTTTCATCCCGATCCCTCCACTCTAAGTGTTTTCCAAGATCTTAGGTTTCCCCTCCCAACTCCCCCCCCAATGGTACCAGATCCGGTCAAGATTTAAAATAAGAGCTCTGAGACATGATATCCTTCTAAATATCAAATTTCATTGAGTTTCGATCACCCGTTCGTAAGTTAAATATACCTCATTTTTCTAATTTTTCAGAATTACCCCCCCCCCCCCCCCAACTACCCTAAAGAGACCGGATGCGTTCCAGATATGTCAGTCATGTATCTAGGACTTGGGCGTATTTTTTCATCAAGTTTCATCCCAATCCGTCCACTCTAAGTGTTTTCCAAGATTTTAGGTTTCCCCCTCCCAACTCTCCCACCAATATCACCAGATCCGGTCGGAATTTAAAATAAGAGCTCTGAGACACGATATCTTTCTAAATATAAAATTTCATTGAGATCCGATCACCCGTTCGTAAATTAAAAATACCTCATTTTTCTAATTTTTCAGAATTACCCCCCCCCCCCCCCCCAACTACTCCAAAGAGAGTGGATCCGTTCCGGTTATGTCAATCATTTATCTGCGACTTTTGTTTATTTTTCCCACAAGTTTCATCCCGATCCCTCCACTCTAAGTGTTTTCCAAGATTTTAGGTTTCCCCCTCCCAAATCCCCCCCCCCAATGTTACCAGATCCGGTCGGGATTTAAAATAACAGCTCTGAGACACGATATCCTTTCAAACATCAAATTTCATTAAGATCTGATCAACCGTTCTTAAGTTAAAAATACTTCAATTTTTCTATTTTTTTCCAAATTAACGGGCCCCTCACTCCCCCATCAGATGGTCAAATCGGGAAAATGACTATTTCTAATTTAATCTGGTCCTGTCCCTGATAAGCCCGCCAAATTTTATCGTCCTAGCTTACCTGGAAGTGCCTAAAGTAGCAAAACCAATTTTATCGCCATTATCTAAAGTGTTTGGAAAGATTTTAAAAGAAAGGATTTCTAGCTATTAAGATAAAAAAAATTTCTTTACCAAATTTCTTTATCAATTTGGATCTAGAGCAAACCGTGCGACAGAACACGCAGTTGTAGCTCTTTCATTAGAAATAAATGATTGTTTAGATGATGATTTCCTTGTGGCTACTGTTTTCTATGATATAAAAAAAGCATTTGACACTTTAAATCATGAAATTCTTCTTAACAAAATCATAAATTCCGGCATAAGAGGGAAAGGATTACGAATTATTAAGTCATACCTGTACGGACGCAAAAACACAGTAGATGCCGGTGGAAAAATGAATAATCTAAAAAGTCTTATTGATATTGGTGTCCCCCCAAGGCTCAGTATTAGGTCGACTTTTATTTTTGATTTATATTAACGATCTTCCACGAGGTTTGCAGGAGATATTAGCCATGTAATTTTATTTGCAGATGATACAGCTATAACAATTAAAGCTAGGGATTCATCGATATTGATCGAAAATCTGACTATAAGTGTTACCTCAGTAAATCGATGGTTTGTTTCCAGTAATCTAGTACCAAATTTTACAAAAACTAATTTTATGGTTTTTGGTCGTTCAAAACGTGCCACTCGAGAGATTTCTTGTCAGGAGCTTCAGGTTGGTGACCAAAAAATTTGTAGGGTCCAATCATATCGTTATTTAGGAGTTTTTCTTGATCCCCTTTTGTCATTTCATAATCATATTGAGTATTTAAGATTAAAACTTGCTCAAAATATTGGGTCGATGTATCGTGTGAAGAATATTTTTCCTTTTACCATTTTAAAAATGGTTTACCACTCTCTAATTACTTCTTATTTGAATTACTGCTCAGTCATATATCTTAATACATTTTGGAAGCACATAAAACCCTTACAGGTACTACAAAATAGGGCAATAAGAATACTTAGAAGTTTCTTACATCGACCTTCAAAACTTGAAAATGTTTCGGAAACTAAAACATTATTCCTCTTCTTAAATTTGTTAGATTTAAATGATAAACGAGCATTAAATACTTCCATATGGCATTTTTCAAATCCAAAAGTCTAAAAATTATTCCTGTGACAAATCTGTGTTAATTTTACTTCCTCGTTCGGATTGTCGGAGGTCTGGGATGTACCGAATTCCTTTTGTAAGTTCTGAAAGGTCAAGGTTTTCGATGAGGTACCGAATACCCTTTATTGCTAACAATAATAAGCTGAATGATAAAATTCTGTTTGATCCATCCCAAAAATCTCAACTAAATTTAAAAAAGTAAATATTAAAGATTGTTTGCTAAAATTTTGATTATTCACCATTGATGATGGAAAATCAAATTATTTGATCTTCTTATTTGTGTGTTTTGTTTTTGTGTCCCTGTGTCTGGGATGGCCTCCCACGCCCCTCCTGCCCGATATTTATTTATTTACTTATCCCGTTTACTTCTCTTTTATAATTTTTTTTTCTATTTTGTTTGTCTTTTGCCGTGTTAAATTTTGGAACCATTATTACGATCAGATGTTGATGTTTTTTCTATATTTTTGCAGTGTCCCAGCCTTAAGAGCTCTGCTCTCTGTTGGGGCATAATATTGTTTTTGTATGATTTAAGCTGAATAAAGAGAAAGTTGAAGTTGAAGTTAAGACAAAGCGAGATCTTTTAGAAAGCGGAAAGTTTGAATAAGTAAGCATACACATAATGTAAAACCTAAAAGAAATGGCTTAAGACTTCAGAGCCCAATTCTGCAGTGCTAATCTCAGTGCCATCTTCCCTTGGGAAGTGTATTGGGGGTTTGGAATTCAGCAACCCTTGTCCTTTTACATACCCTGTGCGAACCCCATAGACTATGGATGGATGACATGTTTTTTGTGTGACTTTTACTTATATTTTTTTAGTTTATACACATTTTATGCAAACTATGGCTCATTTGTCTCTAGCGTAGCAATCTATGACATGTTATATGTTATCGTTATACACGTATAACGTGTTTAAGCTACACGTTACAATACAATACACGTTATAAGGTATATATTATCTTTAGTAGCTCATGAGCCAAACGGTCATTTTTTAATTTTTGTGGCAATTGTATTAACCAAGTGACATGGATAAAGGATATCATGTCTCAAAGCTATTATTTTAAATCCCGATCAGATCTGGTGACATTGGTGGGATTTGGGAGGGGGAAACCTAAAATCTTGGAAAACACTTAGAGTGGAGGGATTGGGATGAAACTTGATGGGAAAAATAAGCACAAGTCCTAGATACATGATTGACATAACCGGAACGGATCTGGTCTCTTTGGGGTAGTTGGGAGGGGGGGTTAATTCTGAAAAATTAGAAAAAATGAGGTATTTTTAACTGACGAACGGGTGATCGGATCTCAATGCAATTTGATATTTAGAAGGATATCGTGTCTCAGAGCTCTTATTTTAAATCCCGACTGGATCTGGTGACATTGGGGGGGATTGGGAGGGGGAAGCCTAGAATTAGGAAAACACTTAGAGTGGAGGAATCGGGATGAATCTTGATGGGAAAATAAACCCAAGTCCTAGATACATGATCGACATAACCGGAACGGATCTGCTCTCTTTGGGGTAGTTGGGAGGGGGGGGGGGGGGTCAATTCTGTAAAATTAGAAAAAAACGAGGTATTTTAACTTACGAACGGGTGATCGGATCTCAATGAAATTTGATATTTAGAAGGACATCGTGTCTTAAAGCGCTTATTTTGAATCCCGACCAGATCTGGTGACACTGGGGGATTTTGGGGTGGGGGAACCTAAATAACTTCGAAGACCTAGATAACTTCGAAGACCACACTGCCTTTCCATGACGAAAGTAAAACAGTTCAAAATAGGGATGATACCTTTTTATTGACAGTGAAATATAAAATTATTTAAGGTGGATCTCCGAGGTTTGAAGCCAATGCTATTTTCCTATAGCAGTGAAATGCGTATTAACAGCAGACACGAGCAGATTCTTTGATGAAAAAATTATTGTGGCTTCATTGAAAGCTTTAACATGAATAGGCCGAACAAATTCGCATTTTTATTCTTTAGAGCTTCATAAAAAATTAATTAGTGGGGACACCTCTAATTTTTAAAAGTAGTAATAAAATTACTTTTAGAAGATGTAGAGAATTGTAAAGTAGCCTCTCAATTTGCCAAACGATTTCAAAATTTTTGGCCGGGAATTTTTTTTTTTATTATCATCAGTTTCCTTTAAAATTTGCTAATTAAGATATCCTTCCTTTACTATTTAAAAGAGTTGTACTAATTATACAGCCTTGATTTTTGTTTCATTTTGTAGATCTTATACTGATTAATAATCCCAAAGATTCTTAAGTTTGTAGTTATAAGAGATGATTTTTAGCAATAATTCTTAGTATTCAAGATTTTCTCCTTTCTCATTGGCTTAAGCACTCCTTAAGGGGTTTGCCAGAATATCATTAAGAATGTTGACATCTCCTTATTATTACGACCAGATTTAAAAGGAAGTTGAAAACATGTATAATTGGCAACAACACCTTGAGGCAATATCATTTTTAACACCTCATACGAATGGGAATTTGTTAGGTTACACAGCTGTTACAAAGCAGATAAAATTATTGGCCTTTAAAAGTAAAGAAACACCGATTGTAGGCCTATAAAATGTATGAACATTATTTTTAAAAAGAACATCATTCTTAAAAACATATCATTTTAAACATTATTGGCCTTTAAAAGTAAAGAAACACCGATTGTAGACCTATAAAATGTATGAACATTATTTTTAAAAAGAACATCATTCTTAAAAACATATCATTTTAAACATTATTGGCCTTTAAAAGTAAAGAAACACCGATTGTAGACCTATAAAATGTATGAACATTATTTTTAAAAAGAACATCATTCTTAAAAACATATCATTTTAAACATTATTGGCCTTTAAAAGTAAAGAAACACCGATTGTAGACCTATAAAATGTATGAACATTATTTTTAAAAAGAACATTATTCTTAAAAACAAATCATTTTAAACATTATTGGCCTTTAAAAGTAAAGAAACACCGATTGTAGACCTATAAAATGTATGAACGTTATTTTTAAAAAGAACATTATTCTTAAAAAGAACATTATTCTTAAAAACACATCATTTTAAACATTATTGGCCTTGAAAAGTAAAGAAACACCGATTGTACGCCTATAAAGTGTATGTACTTTATTTTTAAAAAGAACAATATTCTTAAAGACACATTATTTTAAACATTATTGGCCTTTAAAAGTAAAGAAACACTGATTGTAGGCCTTTAAAATGTATGAACATTATTTTTAAAAAGAACATTATTCTTAAAAACAAATCATTTTAAACATTATTGGCCTTTAAAAGTAAAGAAACACCGATTGTAGACCTATAAAATGTATGAACGTTATTTTTAAAAAGAACATTATTCTTAAAAAGAACATTATTCTTAAAAACACATCATTTTAAACATTATTGGCCTTGAAAAGTAAAGAAACACCGATTGTACGCCTATAAAGTGTATGTACTTTATTTTTAAAAAGAACAATATTCTTAGAAACATTATTTTAAACATTATTGGCCTTTAAAAGTAAAGAAACACTGATTGTAGGCCTTTAAAATGTATGAACATTATTTTTAAAAAGAACATTATTCTTAAAAACAAATCATTTTAAACATAATTGGCCTTTAAAAGTAAAGAAACACCGATTGTAGACCTATAAAATGTATGAACGTTATTTTTAAAAAGAACATTATTCTTAAAAAGAACATTATTCTTAAAAACACATCATTTTAAACATTATTGGCCTTGAAAAGTAAAGAAACACCGATTGTACGCCTATAAAGTGTATGTACTTTATTTTTAAAAAGAACAATATTCTTAAAGACACATTATTTTAAACATTATTGGCCTTTAAAAGTAAAGAAACACTGATTGTAGGCCTTTAAAATGTATGAACATTATTTTTAAAAAGAACATTATTCTTAAAAACAAATCATTTTAAACATTATTGGCCTTTAAAAGTAAAGAAACACCGATTGTAGACCTATAAAATGTATGAACGTTATTTTTAAAAAGAACATTATTCTTAAAAAGAACATTATTCTTAAAAACACATCATTTTAAACATTATTGGCCTTGAAAAGTAAAGAAACACCGATTGTACGCCTATAAAGTGTATGTACTTTATTTTTAAAAAGAACAATATTCTTAGAAACATTATTTTAAACATTATTGGCCTTTAAAAGTAAAGAAACACTGATTGTAGGCCTATAAAATGTATGAATATTATTTTAAAAAAGAACGTTATTCTTTAAAACACATTATTTTAAACATTATTGGCTCTTAAAAGTAAAGAAACGCCTATAAAATATACGAACATTATTTTTTTTTATCTAAAGTTGTAGGATATTCGTCCATTTTAGTTCCACGGGATCTCATTTTATTCCCAATAGTGCCGTATCTTAGAATATTTTGGTTTTTCCCCCAACATCTCATATAGTTGACGATTTATAGGCTCGTTCATAAATGACTGATTACCCCGGTTTAGAACCGCGGTAATCATATACTTTGCTTTACGGAGTTAAAGTCATATGTTCCTGAAGGTACATAATAAACATTGGGCAATCTTGCCCTGGGGTCATAAATACAGGTAAGGGAGGAAGGAAACCTCTTAGGGGTATTTAATAAATTTTTGAATCTACTTATATTTATATAATATTCGTCAAAAACAAGAGCTAAGAGGTCATATGGCACTTGTGACGAGCTCAAGAGGAGCCAAGAGCCAAGAGCTCATGTGATATGAGCTCTAGTAAAATTCTAAGAATCAATAGCTTGCTTTAAGAGAAAAATCAAAGGCTTAATGCCGGTCGGGATTTAAAACAAGAGCTCTGAGACACGAGGTCCTTCTAAATATCAAAATTCATTAAGATCCGATCGCCCATTTGTAAGTTAAAAATACCTCAATTTTTCTAATTTTTCCTCTCCCTTCAGCCCCCAAGATGGTCAAATCGGGGAAAACAACTGTAAAGAGTCAATTAGTGCAGCTCCCTGACATGCCTACCAATTTTCATCGTCCTAGCGCGTCCGGAAGCGCCAAAATCACCAAAGCACTGAACCACACCACCTAAGTCCCCCAAGGAAAGCGGATCCAGTCCGGTTACTTATCTACGGCGTTTATAAGCGTTTTCCAAGTTTTCTGGTTTCCCCCTCCAACTCCCCCCCCAATGTCAATAGATCTGGTCGGTATTTAAAAGAAGAGCTTTGAGACATGAGTTTTTTTTAATTATCAGATTTTAGTAAGATCCGGTCACCCATTCTTAAGTTAAAAACACTTCAATTTTTCTAATTTTTCCAAATTAACAACTTCCAGCTCCCCCAAAGAGAACGGATCCATACCAATAATGTCAATCTCGTATCTAAAGCTGGTGCTTATTCTTCCCATAAAGTTTCATTCTGATCTCTCCACTCTAAGCGTTTTCCAAGGTTTCCGGTTTCCAAGGTTTCTGTTTTTCCCTGCAACCTTCTATATCCTTGGATCCAATTCGAATTGAAAATGGATTATCTGAGACATAAGATTCTTCTATATATTAAGTTTCATTAAGATCCTATCACCCATTTGTAAGATACCTTGATTTTCACGTTTTCCAAGAATTCCGGTTTCCCCCTCCAGCTCCCTTCAATGTCATCGGATCTGGCCGGGATTTAAAATGAGAGTTTTAAAGCACAAGATCCTTCTAGATATCAAATTTCATTAAGATCTGAACACCCGTTCGGAAGTTACAAATACCTCATTTTTTTAATTTTACCGAATTACTCCCCCCCCCCCCACTCCACCAAAGAGAGCAGATCCGAGCCGGTTATGTCAGTCACCTATCTTGGACGTGTGCTTATTCGTTCCACCAAGTTTCATCCTGATCTCTCCGCTTTAAGCGTTTTCCAATATTCCCCCCCCCCCCTAATGACACTGGATCTGGTAGGGATTTAAAATGGGAGATCTGGGTTTCGAGGTCCTTCTAAATATGAAATTTCATTAAGGTACGATCGCTCTTTCATAAGTTAAAACACCTAATTTTGTGTGTTTTTTTTAGAATTAACCCTCCCCCCTCCCCCCAACTCCCCTAAATAGAGCAGATCCGTTCCGGCTATGTCAATCCCGTTTCTAGGACTTGTGCTTATTTTTACCATCCAGTTTCATCACGACCCCTATACTCTAAGCGTTTTCTGAGACATGCTATCCTTGGAAATATCAAATTTCAATAAGGTCCAATCTCTCCTTCGTAAGTTGAAAATACCTTATTTTTTTATTTTTCAGAATTAACCCTCCTCCTCCCAACTCTCCCGAAGAGAGCAGATCCGTTCCAGTTGCGTCAATCTCATATCTAGGACTTACGATGGTTTTTACCACCAAGTTTCATTCCGATCCCCCCACTCTATGCGTTTCCCATAATTTTTGGTTCCCCCTTCCAGTTTCCCCCCAATATCACCGGATCCGTTTGGAATTTAAAATAAGAGCTATGAGACACGATATCCTTCCAAACATCAAATTTCATTGATATCTGATGACTCTTTCCTAAGTTAAAAATACCTCATTTTTTCTAATTTGTCGGAATTAACCCTTCCCCCCCAACTCCCCCAAAAAGAGTGAATCCGTCCAGTTACGTCAATCACGTATCTACGATATTTGCTTATTCTACCCACCAAGTTTTATCCCGATATCTTCACTCTAATCATTTTCCAAGATTTTTGGTTTTCCCCTCCGCCTCTGGCCACTGTCACCAGATCTTGTCAGGGTTTGTAACAAGAGTGCTGAAGCACAAGATCCTTCGAAATATAAAGTTTCATTAAGATCTTATCACCCGTCCATAAATTACAAATACCTCATTTTTCTAATTTTGCCAAGTTACCCTCCCCCCAACTCTCCCAAAGAGTGCGGATCTGGTCCAGTTACGGCGGTTACGTATCTTGGATGTGTGCTTATTCTTCCCACCAAATTTCATCCTGACCTCTTCACTCTGAGCGTTTTCCAAGATTTCTGGTCCCACCCCCACAACTCCCCCCAATGAAACTGGATTCAGTCAGATCTAAAATAAAAGATCTGAGTTGCAAGATCCTTCTAAATATGAGATTTCATTAAGATTCGATCACTCCTTCGTAACTTAAAAATACCTCATTTTTTCGAATTAACCGTCCCTCCACTCCCCCCTACAGACGGTCGAGTCGGATAAATGATTATTTCTAATTTAATCTTGTCAGGTACAGATTTTTCTCATTTTTCACAATTAACCCCCCTCCCTACTTCTCCAAAGAGAGCGGACCCATTCCGAATATGTCAATCACGTATCTAGGATTTGTTCTCATTTTTTCCACCAAGTTTCAAACCGGTCTTTTTTTCTGAATTAACCGTCTCCCCACTCCCCACAGATGATAGAATTGGGAAAACGACTATTTCTAATTTAATCTAGTCTGGTT
>NC_088876.1:25626647-25671205 GCF_032884065.1 Artemia franciscana | reverse complement strand
TTACCTTTTTTTAGTTTTTTTAGTTTTTTTAGTTTTTTAGCTTTTTTATTTTTTTTATTAGTTTTTAGTTTTTTTTGTAGTTTTCGCCTTTTTTTAGTTTTTTTAGTTTTTTAGCTTTTTTATTAGTTCTTTAGTTTTTTTTGTAGTTTTTGCCTTTTTTTTAGTTTTTTTAGTTTTTTAGCTTTTTTATTTTTTTTATTAGTTTTTAGTTTTTTTTGTAGTTTTTGCCTTTTTTTAGTTTTTTCAGTTTTGACGTCACCTGATCCAGTTTTTTTCAGGTGACGTCACCTGATCCATCCACAGACAGACAGACAACTTATTTTTATATAGATAGATATATATATATATATATATACTAGCTGTTGGGGTGGCGCTTCGCGCCACCCCAACACCTAGTTGGTGGGGGCGCTTCGCGCCCCCCCCAAGCCCCCCCGCGCGCGTAAGTCGTTACGCGCCATAATAGTTACGCGCCATTGTAGTTGTGTCCCTATGTCCCACCTGTGAATATAGATATATATATATATATATGGTTTTAACTACGTAAAACTTGCGAATATACAACATTCTTTGCTGTCCCATTGTCTTTGCATATAAATAGATTGTCAGGTTATCCCCCTGTTTCCCCCGGTGTCCCCGTTGTAGTTGTGTCCCTGTGTCCCGGTCGTCATTTATATTCCCTGTGTCCCGGGTCCCGGTCATCATTTGTATCCCGGTGTCCCGGTCTGTATATACATTCGTTTTTTAGTTTTGTTTTTCTCCTTTATTTTTTTCCTTTTTTTTTCTTTTTTAGCTTATTTAGATTTTTAGATTTTTTAGTTTTTTTTATTAGTTTTAGTTTTTATTTCTTTTTAGTTTTTTTGTCCCGGTCGTCATTTATATCCCCCTGTTTCCCCCGGTGTCCCCGTTGTAGTTGTGTCCCTGTGTCCCGGTCGTTATTTATATTCCATGTGTCCCGGTCGTCATTTGTATCCCGGTGTACCGGTCTGTATATACATTCGTTTTTTAGTTTTGTTTTTCTCCTTTATTTTTTTCCTTTTTTTTTCTTTTTTAGTTTATTTAGATTTTTAGATTTTTTAGTTTTTTTATTAGTTTTTAGTTTTTTTTTCTTTTTAGTTTTTTTGTAGTTTTTACCTTCTTTTTAGTTTTGTTAATTTTTTTTTTTACTTGTGTCCTGGTCGTCATTTATACTCCCTGTGTCCCGGTGCTTTGTTGATTGCTAATCGAACATTCCTTTTGTCCTGGTCGCTTTCTCTTTGAGTGTCGTCATTTATTTTTTTTCTTTTTTAGTTCTTTTAGTTTTTACCTTTTTTAGTTTTTTTTTAGTTTTTAGTTTTTTTAGTTTTTTACCTTTTTTTAGTTTTTTTAGTTTTTTAGCTTTTTTATTTTTTTTATTAGTTTTTAGTTTTTTTGTAGTTTTTGCCTTTTTTTTTAGTTTTTTGTCCTGGTCGCTTTCTCTTTGAGTGTCGTCATTTATTAGTTTTTTCCTTTTTTTTTTTAGTTTTTTATTGGTTTTTACCTTTATTTTAGCTTATTTTTCAGTTTTTTCCTTTTTTTAGTTTTTTTTTATTTTTTATTTTTTTTAGTTTTTTACCTTTTTTTAGTTTTTTTAGTTTTTTTAGTTTTTTAGCTTTTTTACTTTTTTTATTAGTTTTTAGTTTTTTTTTGTAGTTTTTGCCTTTTTTTAGTTTTTTCAGTTTTTTTTTTAGTTTTTTATTGGTTTTTACCTTTATAGTTTTTTTAGTTTTTTAGCTTTTTTATTTTTTTTATTAGTTTTTAGTTTTTTTTGTAGTTTTTGCCTTTTTTTAGTTTTTTCAGTTTTGACGTCACCTAATCCAGTTTTTTCAGGTGACGTCACCTGACACATCCATCCACACATCCATCCATCCATCCATCCACAGACAACTTATTTTTATATAGATAGATATATATATATACTAGCTGTTGGGGTGGCGCTTCGCGCCACCCCAACACCTAGTTGGTGGGGGCGCTTCGCGCCCCCCCCAAGCCCCCCCGCGCGCGTAAGTCGTTACGCGCCATAATAGTTACGCGCCATTGTAGTTGTGTCCCTATGTCCCACCTGTGAATATAGATATATATATATATATATGGTTTTAACTACGTAAAACTTGCGAATATACAACATTCTTTGCTGTCCCATTGTCTTTGCATATAAATAGATTGTCAGGTTATCCCCCTGTTTCCCCCGGTGTCCCCGTTGTAGTTGTGTCCCTGTGTCCCGGTCGTCATTTATATTCCCTGTGTCCCGGGTCCCGGTCATCATTTGTATCCCGGTGTCCCGGTCTGTATATACATTCGTTTTTTAGTTTTGTTTTTCTCCTTTATTTTTTTCCTTTTTTTTTCTTTTTTAGCTTATTTAGATTTTTAGATTTTTTAGTTTTTTTTATTAGTTTTTAGTTTTTATTTCTTTTTAGTTTTTTTGTCCCGGTCGTCATTTATATCCCCCTGTTTCCCCCGGTGTCCCCGTTGTAGTTGTGTCCCTGTGTCCCGGTCGTTATTTATATTCCCTGTGTCCCGGTCGTCATTTGTATCCCGGTGTACCGGTCTGTATATACATTCGTTTTTTAGTTTTGTTTTTCTCCTTTTTTTTTTCCTTTTTTTTTCTTTTTTAGTTTATTTAGATTTTTAGATTTTTTAGTTTTTTTATTAGTTTTTAGTTTTTTTTTTCTTTTTAGTTTTTTTGTAGTTTTTACCTTCTTTTTAGTTTTGTTAATTTTTTTTTTACTTGTGTCCTGGTCGTCATTTATACTCCCTGTGTCCCGGTGCTTTGTTGATTGCTAATCGAACATTCCTTTTGTCCTGGTCGCTTTCTCTTTGAGTGTCGTCATTTATTTTTTTCTTTTTTAGTTCTTTTAGTTTTTACCTTTTTTAGTTTTTTTTTAGTTTTTAGTTTTTTTAGTTTTTTACCTTTTTTTAGTTTTTTTAGTTTTTTAGCTTTTTTATTTTTTTTATTAGTTTTTAGTTTTTTTGTAGTTTTTGCCTTTTTTTTTTAGTTTTTTGTCCTGGTCGCTTTCTCTTTGAGTGTCGTCATTTATTAGTTTTTTTCCTTTTTTTTTTTAGTTTTTTATTGGTTTTTACCTTTATTTTAGCTTATTTTTCAGTTTTTTCCTTTTTTTTAGTTTTTTTTTATTTTTTATTTTTTTTAGTTTTTTACCTTTTTTTAGTTTTTTTAGTTTTTTTAGTTTTTTAGCTTTTTTACTTTTTTTATTAGTTTTTAGTTTTTTTTGTAGTTTTTGCCTTTTTTTAGTTTTTTCAGTTTTTTTTTTAGTTTTTTATTGGTTTTTACCTTTATAGTTTTTTTAGTTTTTTAGCTTTTTTATTTTTTTTATTAGTTTTTAGTTTTTTTTGTAGTTTTTGCCTTTTTTTAGTTTTTTCAGTTTTGACGTCACCTAATCCAGTTTTTTCAGGTGACGTCACCTGACACATCCATCCACACATCCATCCATCCATCCATCCACAGACAACTTATTTTTATATATATAGATATATATATATATAGATATATAAAAATAAGTTGTCTGTGGATGGATGGATGGATGGATGTGTGGATGGATGTGTCAGGTGACGTCACCTGAAAAAACTGGATTAGGTGACGTCAAAACTGAAAAAACTAAAAAAAGGCAAAAACTACAAAAAAAACTAAAAACTAATAAAAAAAATAAAAAAGCTAAAAAACTAAAAAAACTATAAAGGTAAAAACCAATAAAAAACTAAAAAAAAAACTGAAAAAACTAAAAAAAGGCAAAAACTACAAAAAAAAACTAAAAACTAATAAAAAAAGTAAAAAAGCTAAAAAAACTAAAAAACTAAAAAAACTAAAAAAAGGTAAAAAACTAAAAAAAATAAAAAATAAAAAAAAACTAAAAAAAAGGAAAAAACTGAAAAATAAGCTAAAATAAAGGTAAAAACCAATAAAAAACTAAAAAAAAAAGGAAAAAACTAATAAATGACGACACTCAAAGAGAAAGCGACCAGGACAAAAAACTAAAAAAAAAGGCAAAAACTACAAAAAAACTAAAAACTAATAAAAAAAATAAAAAAGCTAAAAAACTAAAAAAACTAAAAAAAGGTAAAAAACTAAAAAAACTAAAAACTAAAAAAAAACTAAAAAAGGTAAAAACTAAAAGAACTAAAAAAGAAAAAAATAAATGACGACACTCAAAGAGAAAGCGACCAGGACAAAAGGAATGTTCGATTAGCAATCAACAAAGCACCGGGACACAGGGAGTATAAATGACGACCAGGACACAAGTAAAAAAAAAAATTAACAAAACTAAAAAGAAGGTAAAAACTACAAAAAAACTAAAAAGAAAAAAAAACTAAAAACTAATAAAAAAACTAAAAAATCTAAAAATCTAAATAAACTAAAAAAGAAAAAAAAAGGAAAAAAATAAAGGAGAAAAACAAAACTAAAAAACGAATGTATATACAGACCGGTACACCGGGATACAAATGACGACCGGGACACAGGGAATATAAATAACGACCGGGACACAGGGACACAACTACAACGGGGACACCGGGGGAAACAGGGGGATATAAATGACGACCGGGACAAAAAAACTAAAAAGAAATAAAAACTAAAAACTAATAAAAAAAACTAAAAAATCTAAAAATCTAAATAAGCTAAAAAAGAAAAAAAAAGGAAAAAAATAAAGGAGAAAAACAAAACTAAAAAACGAATGTATATACAGACCGGGACACCGGGATACAAATGATGACCGGGACCCGGGACACAGGGAATATAAATGACGACCGGGACACAGGGACACAACTACAACGGGGACACCGGGGGAAACAGGGGGATAACCTGACAATCTATTTATATGCAAAGACAATGGGACAGCAAAGAATGTTGTATATTCGCAAGTTTTACGTAGTTAAAACCATATATATATATATATATCTATATTCACAGGTGGGACATAGGGACACAACTACAATGGCGCGTAACTATTATGGCGCGTAACGACTTACGCGCGCGGGGGGGCTTGGGGGGGGCGCGAAGCGCCCCCACCAGCTAGGTGTTGGGGTGGCGCGAAGCGCCACCCCAACAGCTAGTATATATATATATATATATATATATATATATATATATATATATATATATATATATATATATATATATATATATATCTATATATATAAAAATAAGTTGTCTGTGTGTGGATCTGTGGATGGATCAGGTGACGTCATGTTTGTCCGCATATGACGTCTGAATTATTTCACACTAATACAAAATAAGAAAAAAAACTAAAAAAGGTAAAAACTACAAAAAAAACTAAAAAGAAAAAAAAAACTAAAAAGCTAAAAAACTGAAAAAAACTAAAAAAGGTAAAAAACTAAAAACTAAAAAAAACTGAAAAACTAAAAAAAGGCAAAAACTACAAAAAAAACTAAAAACTAATAAAAAAACTAAAAAATCTAAAAAACTAAAAAAACTAAAAAAACTAAAAAAAGGTAAAAAACTAAAAAAAACTAAAAACTAAAAAAGAAAAAAACTAAAAAAAGGAAAAGACTGAAAAATAAAAGAGAAAAAGAAAACTAAAAAAATATGAATAAAAATACAAAAAAATAAAAAAGATAAAAACTACAAAAAAACTAAAAAGAAAAAACGAAAAAAAACTAAAAAAGCTAAAAAAATAAAAGAAGCAAAAATCTAAAGAAGGTAAAAACTACAAAAAAAAAGAAAACAAAATAAAAAAATCTAAAAAAGCTTAAAAACTAAAAAAAAACTAAAAAAAGATAAAAAACTAAAAAAAGGAAAAAACCATAAAATAAACTAAAAACTAATAAAAAAAATAAAAAAAGCTAAAAAACTAAAAAAACTAAAAAAACTAAAAAAGGTAAAAACTAAAAGAACTAAAAAAGAAAAAAAACTAAAAAAAGGAAAAAACTGAAAAATAAAGGAGAAAAAGAAAACTAAAAAAATATAAATAAAAATAAAAAAACTAAAAAGATAAAAACTTCAAAAAAAACTAAAAAGAAAAAAGAAAAAAACTAAAAAACCTAAAAAAAGGTAAAAACCAATAAAAAAAAACTAAAAACAAAAAAAGGGAAAAAATTAAAAATTTATTTCATCAAACTAAAAAAAAGGTAAAAACTACAAAAAAACTAAAAAAAAAAAAAAATAAAAACTAATAAAAAAACTAAAAAATCTAAAAATCTAAATAAACTAAAAAAAAAAAAAAGAAAAAAGGAAAAAAATAAAGGAGAAAAACAAAACTAAAAAACGAATGTATATACAGACCGGGACACCGGGATACAAATGACGACCGGGACACAGGGAATATAAATGACGACCGGGACACAGGGACACAACTACAACGGGGACGCCGGGGGGCACAGGGGGATATAAATGACGACCGAGACACCGGGACACATGGAATATAAATGACGCCCGGGACACTCAAAGAGAAATCACAGACTGTGACACCGGGACACAAATGACGACCGGGACACAGGGACAAAACTACAAAGGGGATGCCGGGGGGCACAAGGGGATATATAAATGACGATGGCGACACAGGGAATGGTAGATTAGCAATCACCATCAACAAAGCTCAAGGGTAATCATTAGAATCATGAGGTATAGATCTGAATACGGATTGTTTTCCCATGGACCATTATATGTTGCATTTTCAAGAGTCGGTAAACAATCTATTTATATGCACAGACAATGGGACAGCAAAGAATGATGTATATTCGCAAGTTTTACGTAGTTAAAAACATATATATATATATATATCTATATTCACAGGTGGGACATAGGGACACAACTACAATGGCGCGTAACTAATATGGCGCGTAACGACTTATGCGCGCGGGGGGGCTTGGGGGGGGGCGCGAAGCGCCCCCACCAACTAGGTGTTGGGGTGGCGCGAAGCGCCACCCCAACAGCTAGTATATATATATAAATAAGTTTTCTGTGTGTCTGTCGAGTCACGTCATGTTTGCGTGTCGACTGACGTCATGTTCTTCGACTGACGTCATTATAAGGATTGAGCTGTATGCGTCATCAAGTTGTTTGTCAAATGACGATATGTTTGTTATGACGTCAAAGGCTTTGTATATGATGTCATTATAAGTATATAAGAAGGCCTGTCAAAGAGAAATTTTTAACATAGATCTTAAAATGACAGAGGAGCCTGCAATGGCAGAAGAAAGAGCCGAGGAAGCTGCTCAAAGAGCTAATGCCAAAAGGCTTGCGGCTAATAGAGAAAGTAAGATAAGAAAGCGTGCCGAGGAATCACAACGACAGCGTGAAAACAGGCTTGCGGCTAATAGAGAAAGTATGAAAAGAAAGCGTGCCGAGGAATCACAACAACAGCGTGAAAACAGGCTTTTGTCTCAAAGAGAAATCACCAAAAGAAAGCGTGCCGAGGAATCACAAGAGCAACCTGAAACAATCTGGACAGCGAGAGTCAAAACGTATCAAAACTGAAAATGGATAGCGATGATGATTGGGTTTAGGATTTTGACTTGGATAAGGTCATCAATACATACCAGATTTTATTTCAAAAAACAAAGGTTCGGCGATGTGTATTTCATAGTGACGAAAGACAAGTCAAGGTAAAACAAGCCAAACAAGTTAAAAGTGATACCGATGATAAAAAAAACGATGTTGAAAAGATTATCGTTTCCCAGTTGCAACATCTTTTCCACATAGATAATAAATCGAATCGAATTGATGCCTACTGATACGCAACTATCAACGAAGTGGCAATCGTTATGGTCGGTGATTTGTATATGACGTCATCATAAGTATATAAGAAGGCGTTTCAAAGAGAAGTTTTTATTAGACTCATCGATGCTACGATGCTCTACAATATCCTATCTTATTTGGGATGGAGCCAATGGCTATTACTTTAATATTAAATGGATAAATCCAGCCACTAACAAAGAAATGGATAAGAAATGCAGCGCAATGAAATATTATGCCTATAGATTAATGATTCGTCATTAATTACATTTATATATAATCCATCTTGGGATTAGATACAACAGCTTTTACATCCTGGACAATCGCCGGTTCATAGACATGACATTACGGCCTATGTCTTCCGGCAAAAGTTGCTCTCCTTCATCTCCTACAGAGTGATGGGAAAAATACAAATCACAAATGGCCGAGAATATACTCCGCCGAATACGGTTAGAAAGGTCAGATATGACCTAGGACTTTACAACATAAATTTATAACTGCACTTTCGTTATGATTGAAGATTTGTGCTTATCTATTGCAAACAAACTTCTCAAGCATTTGGGAATGCCTTCGTCTAATCGTACTGCTTCTATTTCTACATATGTAGAATGGGATCGTGAACAAAGTTACAACACAACTGATCTATTGTCGAATGTTACAGACCAGGACACCGGGACACAAGGAATATAAATTACGACCGGGACACTCAAAGAGAAATTACAGACTGGGAAACCGGGACACAAATGACAAGCGGGACACAGGGAATATAAATGACGACCGGGACACTCAAAGAGAAATTACAGACCGAGACATCAGGACACAAATGACGACCGGGACACAGGGAATATAAATGACGACCGGGACACAGGGACACAACTACAACGGGGACGCCGGAAGGGCACATGGGGGATATATAAATGACGACTGGGACACAGGGAATATTCGATTAGTAATTACCATCAACAAAACCCAAGGGCAATCATTAGAAAAATCCGGTATAGATCTGAATACGGATTGTTTTCCCATGGACAATTATATGTTGCATGTTCAAGAGTCGGTAAACCTGACAATATATTTATATGCACAGACAATGGGACAGCGAAGAATATTGTATTTTCGCAAGTTTTACGTAGTTAAAAACACATATATATATATATATATATATATATATATATATATATATATATATATATATATATATATATATATATCATGAAAAGAGAAATTACCAATGGAACAGCACAAACACAAAAAAAGAGAGAGACAGAAGGAGAAAAGGAAGACTGTTTTCCTAAATTAGTGATTGATATAGACCAGCACTTGAATGAGGCCTTAATCCTACTCATCCATACAATCACATAGGTCAAACAGCATAGCCCCACACAATCAACCATAAAGAATAATCCCGGGACAGGCAGTCATGTCGTCAATAAGTATAACTCGTCATTTACCAAACAATAGAAAAAATAATATCTATATTCACAGGTGGTGCACAACTACAATGGCGCGTAACGACTTACGCGCGCTGGGGGCTTGGGGGGGGGTGAAGCGCCCCACCAACAGCTAGTACGTAAAAACATACGAACATAGAAGTTTGTTACGTAAGCTAATTCTTAAGTTACGTATATCTTTTACTAATGAAAACGTTCGTAAAAACTAAAATTTCTAGTTGCCTTTATAAGTACCCAAAAAATTGGAGAGCAACTGGGCCTCCTTCCCCTCGTTTTTTCGCAAAATCATTCGATCAAAACTATGGGAAAGCCATTTAGCCAAATAAAAAAATATGCAAATTTCGCTTTAATTATTCATCTGCGGAGAGCCGAAATCAAAACATGGATTCACTAAAAAAAACGTTCAGAAACTAAATATAAAAAAACAAGTTTTTTTAACTGAAAGTAAGGAGCGACATTAAAACTTAAAACGAACAGAAATTACCCCGTATATGAAAGGGGCTGCTCCTTCTTCAACGCCTTGTTCTTTGCACTAAAGTTTGACCCTTTCTCTCATGTCTACTTTTTAAAACAATAAAAACTTTAGCGTAAAGAGCAGGGCGTTGAAGAAGGAGCAGCCCCTTTCATATACGGGGTAATTTCTGTTCGTTTTAAGTTTTAATGTCGCTCCTTACTTTCAGTTAATAAAACTTGTTTAATGTAATTCAATATCCACTAAGAACAATAGTAAATTTTATCTGTCCAATCTTATAAACAAAGCTAATTTTGATTTGAACTCCCCATGGCAACGCCGAGCATACTGGAAGGTGGAATCAAATATCTTTGAATAGCAGCCAGAAGATTATAAATGAGCATGCAGTTTGTCATTATCTCTAACTCTTTCCCAGGTGTATTTTTCCGTCTCGGTGGGGTCTGCTTAATTCAGTGATCAAATTGACACGAGTACAACACAGAGGCGTTAAACGAAACATCCAACATATAACCAATTAAATAAAAAAAAACAAGTTTTTTCAACTGAAAGTAAGGAGTGACATCAAAACTTAAAACGCACAGAAATTTACTTCGTATATGAAAGAGGCTGCTTCCTCATCAACGCCCCACTCTTTACGCTAAAGTTTGACTCTTTCTCTCAATTCTTCTTTTTAAAACAGTAAAAAACTTTAGCGTAAAGAGCCTGGCGTTGATGAGGAAGCAGCCTCTTTCATATACGAAGTAATTTCTGTGCGTTTTAAGTTTTGATGTCACTCCTTACTTTCAGTTGAAAAAACTTGTTTTTTTTATTTAATTTCTGAACGTTTTTGAATCAATGCATGTTTTGATTTTGGCTCTCCGCAGAGGAATAATCAAAACGAAATTTGCATACTTTTTTTTGGCTGAATGGCTTTCTCATAATTTTGATCGAATGATTTTGAGAAAAAAAGAGCGGGGGACGAAGCCTAGTTGCCCCCCGATTTTTTGGTTAATTAAAAAGGCAACTAGAACTTTTAATTTTATTTATTGGTAAAAGATTGGTAAAGAGACCCCCCCGCGCGTGTAAGTCGTTACGCGCCATATTAGTTACGCGCCATTGTAGTTGTGTCCCTATGTCCCACCTGTGAATATAGATAGATAGATATATATATATATATATATATATATATATATATATATATATATATATATATATATATATATATATATATATATATATATATATATATATATATATATATATATATATATATATATATATATATATATGTTTTTAACTACGTAAAACTTGCGAATATACAACATTCTTTGCTGTCCCATTGTCTGTGCATATAAATAGATTGTCAGGTTTACCGACTCTTGAACATGCAACATATAATGGTCCATGGGAAAACAATCCGTATTCAGATCTATACCAAATGATTCTAATGATTGCCCTTGAGCTTTGTTGATGGTGATCGCTAATCGACCATTCCCTGAGTCGCCATTGTCATTTATATATCCCCCTGTGCACCCCGGCGTCCCCTTTGTAGTTAGGTCCCTGTGTCCCGGTCGTCATTTATATTCCCTGTGTCCCGGTCGTCATTTGTGTCCCGGTGTTCCAGTCTGTGATTTCTCTTTGAGTGTCCCGGGCGTCATTTATATTCCTTGTGTCCCGGTGTCCCGGTCGTCATTTATATCCCCCTGTGCCCCCCGGCGTCCCCATTGTAGTTGTGTCCCTGTGTCCCGGTCGTCATTTATATTCCCTGTGTCCCGGTCGTCATTTGTATCCCGGTGTCCCGGTCTGTATATACATTCGTTTTTTAGTTTTGTTTTTCTCCTTTATTTTTTTCCTTTTTTCTTTTTTAGTTTATTTAGATTTTTAGATTTTTTAGTTATTTTGTAGTTTTTACCATTTTTTTAGTTTTTTTAGTTTTTTTTTTTACTTATGTCCTGGTCGTCATTTATACTCCCTGTGTCCCGGTCGTCATTTGTGTCTCGGTGCTTTGTTGATTGCTAATTTATATTATATTTATATTTATATTTTTTATATTTATTAATATTTTTTTAGTTTTCTTTTTCTCTTATTTTTCAGTTTTTTCCTTTTTTTTAGTTTTTTCTTTTTTAGTTTTTAGTTTTTTTTTGTTTTTTACCTTTTTTTAGTTTTTTTGGTTTTTTAGCTTTTTTAGTTTTTTTATTAGTTTTTAGTTTTTTTTTAGTTTTTGCCTTTTTTTAGTTTTTTCAGTTTTTTTTAGTTTTTAGTTTTTTACCTTTTTTTAGTTTTTTTTAGTTTTTTAGCTTTTTTAGTTTTTTTTCTTTTTAGTTTTTTTTTGTAGTTTTTACCTTTTTTAGTTTTTTTCTTCTTTTGTATTAGTGTGAAATAATTCAGACGTCATATGCGGACAAACACGACGTCACTCGACAGACAGACAGACAGACATAACCCACAAACAACTTATTTTTATATATTTATTCATATTTTTTTAGTTTTCTTTTTCTCTTTTATTTTTCAGTTTTTTCCTTTTTTTAGTTTTTTTCTTTTTTAGTTTTTAGTTTTTTTTAGTTTTTTACCTTTTTTTTAGTTTTTTTTAGTTTTTTTAGTTTTTTAGTTTTTTTATTAGTTTTTATTTTTTTGTAGTTTTTGCCTTTTTTTATTTTTTTCAGTTTTTTTTTAGTTATTAGATTTTTACCTTTTTTAGTTTTTTTTAGTTTTTTAGGTTTTTTAGTTGTTTTTTTCTTTTTAGTTTTTTTTGTAGTTTTTACCTTTTTTAGTTTTTTTCTTCTTTTGTATTAGTGTGAAATAATTCAGACGTCATATGCAGACAAACATGACGTCACCTGATCCACACACAGATCCACACACAGACAACTTATTTTTATATATATAGATATGAGGGGATTCGCCCCATCGTCAGTACCTCGCTCTTTACACTAAAGCTTAAATTTTATCCCAATTCATTAAGAATGACCCCCTGAATCACAAAAGCCGTAGAATAAGTAGTTGAAATTACCGAATATACTTTACCGTAAAGAGCGAGGTATTAGAAGGAGGTGAGCCCCTCATATGGGTAATAATTTCTGTTTGTTTTAAGTTTTATTGCTGTTCCTTACTTCCAGCTGAAAAAGCTTTTTCACTTTTATTTTTTAATTGTGTTTTTTTTTAAATAATGCTAGTAAATCCTGCTCTCCCTTCATGGAAATTTTCTTCTCCCATTACAAATTCTCGAAGGAAGTTCCCCCAGCATATCCCCCTCTTCTCAACCCCTCCCCCAAACCAAAAAAAATCCTCTTGAAAACGCCTGTATACTTCCCAATAACCATTACTATATGTAAGCACAGGTCAAAGTTTGTAACTTGTTGCCCCTCCCACGGGGACTGTGGGGGAGTAAGTCGTCCCCAAAGACATAGTTATAAGGTTTTTCGACTACGCTGAATAAAATGGCTATCTCAGAATTTTGATCCGTTGACTTTGGGAAAATAATTAGCGTGGGAGGGGGCCTAGGTGCCCTCCAATTTTTTTAGTCACTTAAAAAGGGCACTAGAACTTTTCATTTCCGTTAGAATGAGCCCTCTTGCAACATTCTAGGACAACTGGGTCGATATGATCACCCCTGGGAAAAAAAAAAAACAAAAAAACAAATAAACACGCATCCGTGATCTGCCTTCTGGCAAAAAATGCAAAATTCCACATTTTTGTAGATAGGAGCTCGAAACTTCTACAGTAGGGTTCTCTGATACGCTGAATCTGATGGTGTGATTTTCGTTAAGATTCTATGACTTTTAGGGGGCGTTTCCCCCTATTTTCTTAAATAACGCAAATTTTCTCAGGCTCGTAACTTTTGATGGGTAAGACTAAACTTGATGAAACTTATATATTTAAAACCGGCATTAAAGTGTGATTCTTTTGATGCAGCTATTGGTATAAAATTCCATTTTTTAGAGTTTTGGTTACTATTGAGCCGGGTCGCTCCTTACTACAGTTCGTTACCACGAACTGTTTGATATAGAGATCATGTTGTAAATATGATCCTTAGAGGATTTTGTCCTCTGTGTATTAGTACTAGAAAGCCAGAAACATAAAAACAAACTATATATGCATTAACTAAATATGTAATACTTTAATCGTGTGGTTAGAAACTGAAAAGAAGTATTTGCTATCTATAATACGTTAATAAATTAAATGAAATGATGGATTAAACTGCTTAAGCAAAAGGCGTGGAGAAAACTTTCTAAGGTAAAAATAAACAGAAATACACAATTAAATGTCAAGCTAGAAAACAAGAAACAGCGAAGAATGGCCACGAAGACGATCCAATTAGGTCAGTACTTTAAGAAAGAATTCCTGTTTTTCACAAGGTGGGTGTATCGAAGCTGTTTGACGTCATAACATGTAGAAAACGTTCAAATTGTCAGCGGTTTGCTGACCAGCGACAATAAGAATCCATATATGAAGCCAGCCACATGTCTAGTGCTGGGGCCCAGCGGAGAAGCCGACGGTTTTCCGGTATTATATATATATATATATATATATATATATATATATATATATATATATATATATATATATATATATATATATATATATATATATATATATATATATATAAATACTAGCTGATGGGGTGGCGCTTCGCGCCACCCCAACACCTAGTTGGTGGGGCGCTTCGCGCCCCCCCAAGCCCCCCGTGCGCGTAAGTCGTTACGCGCCATTGTAGTTGTGTCCCTGTGTCCCACCTGTGAATATACATAGATTTATATATGTGTTTCAAACTACGTAAAAATTGCGAATATACAACATTCTTGGCTTTCCCACTACTGGGAGCTTTCCGTTTCCAATTGCCAGCAATTGATCTGAAAATGTTTTACCAGAGTCATCGTTACACAGACAGACAACTTATTTTTATATATATAGAAGATATATATATATATATATATATATATATATATATATATATATATACTAGCTGTTGGGGTGGCGCTTCGCGCCACCCCAACACCTAGTTGGTGGGGGCGCTTCGCGCCCCCCCCAAGCCCCCCCGCGCGCGTAAGTCGTTACGCGCCATAATAGTTACGCGCCATTGTAGTTGTGTCCCTATGTCCCACCTGTGAATATAGATAGATATATATATATATGGTTTTAACTACGTAAAACTTGCGAATATACAACATTCTTTGCTGTCCCATTGTCTTTGCATATAAATAGATTGTCAGGTTTACCGACTCTTGAACATGCAACATATAATGGTCCATGGGAAAACAATCTGTATTCAGATCTATACCTCATGATTCTAATGATTGCCCTTGAGCTTTGTTGATGGTGATTGCTAATCGACCATTCCCTGTCCCGGTGTCCCGGTCGTCATTTACATCCCCCTGTTTCCCCCGGTGTCCCCGTTGTAGTTGTGTCCCTGTGTCCCGGTCGTCATTTATATTCCCTGTGTCCCGGGTCCCGGTCGTCATTTGTATCCCGGTGTCCCGGTCTGTATATACATTCGTTTTTTAGTTTTGTTTTTCTCCTTTATTTTTTTCCTTTTTTTTTCTTTTTTAGCTTATTTAGATTTTTAGATTTTTTAGTTTTTTTATTAGTTTTTAGTTTTTTTTTCTTTTTTGTTTTTTTGTCCCGGTCGTCATTTATATCCCCCTGTTTCCCCCGGTGTCCCCGTTGTAGTTGTGTCCCTGTGTCCCGGTCGTCATTTATATTCCCTGTGTCCCGGTCGTCATTTGTATTTTTTTCCTTTTTTTTTCTTTTTTAGCTTATTTAGATTTTTAGATTTTTTAGTTTTTTTATTAGTTTTTAGTTTTTTTTTCTTTTTAGTTTTTTTGTCCCGGTCGTCATTTATATCCCCCTGTTTCCCCCGGGTCGTCATTTATACTCCCTGTGTCCCGGTGCTTTGTTGATTGCTAATCGAACATTCCTTTTGTCCTGGTCGCTTTCTCTTTGAGTGTCGTCATTTATTTTTTTCTTTTTTAGTTCTTTTAGTTTTTACCTTTTTTAGTTTTTTTTTGTTTTTAGTTTTTTTAGTTTTTTACCTTTTTTTAGTTTTTTTATTTTTTTTTAGTTTTTTAGCTTTTTTATTTTTTTTATTAGTTTTTAGTTTTTTTGTAGTTTTTGCCTTTTTTTTAGTTTTTTTAGTTTTTTAGCTTTTTTATTAGTTTTTAGTTTTTTTTGTAGTTTTTGCCTTTTTTTAGTTTTTTTAGTTTTTTAGCTTTTTTATTTTTTTTATTAGTTTTTAGTTTTTTTTGTAGTTTTTGCCTTTTTTTTCTCTTTGAGTGTCGTCATTTATTAGTTTTTTCCTTTTTTTTTTTAGTTTTTTATTGGTTTTTACCTTTATTTTAGCTTATTTTTCAGTTTTTTCCTTTTTTTTAGTTTTTTTTATTTTTTATTTTTTTTAGTTTTTTACCTTTTTTTAGTTTTTTTAGTTTTTTAGCTTTTTTACTTTTTTTATTAGTTTTTAGTTTTTTTTGTAGTTTTTGCCTTTTTTAGTTTTTTCAGTTTTTTTTTTAGTTTTTTATTGGTTTTTACCTTTATAGTTTTTTTAGTTTTTTAGCTTTTTTATTTTTTTTATTAGTTTTTAGTTTTTTTTTGTAGTTTTTGCCTTTTTTTAGTTTTTTCAGTTTTGACGTCACCTGATCCAGTTTTTTCAGGTGACGTCACCTGACACATCCATCCATCCATCCATCCACAGACAACTTATTTTTATATATATAGATATATATATATATATATATATATATATATATATATATATATATATATATATATATATATATATATATACATGTATATATATATATATATATATATATATAAATATATATATATATATTTTCTTGTTAGTTTTTTTGTAGTTTTTACCTTTTTCAGTTTTTTTCTTCTTTTGTATTAATGCTAAAGCCAAGGTTCAAACCTGGAGCCTCTTGGACCTAGAACCTGAAACATAACGCTTTACCAGCTCAGCTATTTCGGCTTGAATACATTCGTTTTGAGCAGCTTCCTCGGGTGTTGCCATTGTAGGTTCTTCAGTCATTTTACAATTAGAAATTTCTCTTTCAACGGTCTTCTTACAATTAAAAATTTGTCTTTGAACGATATTCTTAAATACCTGTGTCCTGGTCGTCATTTATACTCCCTGTGTCCCGGTCGTCATTTGTGTCCCAGTATCCCAGTCTGTAATTTCTCTTTGAGTGTCCCGGTCGTTGTTTATATTCCCTCTGTCCCGGTCGTCATTTGTGTCCCGGTCTGTAATTTCTCTTTGAGTGTTTTTTCTTTTTAGTATTTTTTAGTTTTTTACATTTTTTCTTTTTTCAGTTTTCTTCTTTATTTTTCAGCGTGTCCTGGTCGTCATTTATATTCCCTGTGTCCCGGTCGTCATCATTTTTACATTTTTTCTTTTTTCAGGTTTCTTTTTCTTCTTTATTTTTCAGCTTCACTATGAAATACATATCACCGAACCTTTGTTTTTTAACTAGAATCTGGTAGGCATTGATGACCTTATCCAAGTCAAAATCCCAAACCCAATCATCATCGCTATCATTTTCAGTTTTGATATGTTTTGACTCTCGCTGTCCAGGTGGATCTTCATCTAACTGCGCGGTTTTGCGTTCTTTAGCCTCAAGCCTGTTTCCTTGCTGTTCTTTTGATTCCTCGGCACGCTTTCTTTTCTGACTTTCTCTATCAGCATCAAGTTTTTTGGCATAGACTCTTTGAGCATCTTCATCGGCTTTTGCCATTGTAAGTTCATCAGTCATTTTAAACTTAAACATTAATAGATTTGTACGTGAACATATATGTCTTAAATATCTTTAATGACGTCACCGTCATAGCAAAAATGACGACAACTAACTTCATGACGTCAGTCGACACAGAAACATGACGTCACCTGATCCACAGACAGACAACTTATTTTTATATATATAGATTTTTTATATATATATATATATTATATATATATATATATATATATATATATATATATATATATATATATATACGATCATATTAGGGGAACATAAAACTAACACATCTTTGTTATAAAGATAAGAAAGATTTAAGTCCTCTACGAAACAAACTTTTAGTTACTATAGTCTAGGGTTCACTCTTTACAATGATGCCCTTAGACAGCAAACATGATTTAGATAGAATTAGTTGGACTTCCAAAAACACGTTTCTTAATTTTTAACTACTGTGGGCTATGGTTCACTCTTTACACGATTGCAGCTATTGCTGTAACCATGACGATGCAGAAATGTTTGAGCTTTTGGACTGGAAGCCTAAATCTTCTGTGCTAAAAAAAGCAAAATGGGAAAACGTCACAATTTTAATGACATAGTATAAATTAACAGATTTTAGACATTAATCCCTAAAAGACGGAGAGTCTTTTTTTCAGCTTTGTTCAAATAAGATCGGAAAGAGCTCTCAAAAACACCTTGAGCAACGAACTGCGAAATAAATCCCTTGAGATATACACATAAGTTTACAGAATATAGAGGATGTTGCAATACTTCAGCGTAGGAACAAACAGAAGCTGAAAAGAAAACAAAAGTTATAAAAAATAATTGTCTAGGTCCGGTTCCTACAAGCCTGTGGTTTGACACACGATGACATACGATGCAAAACTATGTAAATAAAGATTATAAGAAATGAAACAAAAGAATGTAATAACAAGGTGAGCAGTAAACTAGACCTCCGTTGCCTGTGCAACGGGAAGTGTTGCAGCAACTGTGCCCTACGGGACACAGTTGCGGAGCAACAGTCTCCATTATGTCCTTCAGAGGACATTTTTCTAATGCGGCTTCGATTGTTATCTTGAAGCATCTTTGATATGGTTTTATTTCGAGCTCCAACTAAACTGAGTTTGGTAAAATGTTTATCTGGTCCAGAAATAAACGAGAAAAAAAAAATTCTAGCTGGCCCAGAACCGAAGTTACCTCTAGAACGTCGAAACTTCGGAAATTATTTATAAGAGAACGAAGCAACTTGGTATAAAGAACACTTCACTTCTTCTTGCATAACTTTCATAGCACTACTCGATAAAAATAAAATAGATATCAAAATCGAAAATTTAAGAAAATTTCAAAAAAAATCGGAACGAGATTGACTTTTCCGGAATTATTTCCGGGAAATCTGTAAGAGCTACGGAATTTCATGCTTCTGTTCTCGAAAACATCAATAAAAGTTCTATATGAGTTCATAATTATTTTATCTCTAAAACGTTTACTTCCGAAACTAGGGCCGTCTTAACTTGACGCCAATTCGAAGTATTATGTTTCGAGACGCACATTTCGGGAATTATTTCCGGGAAATCAGAAAGAGATACGGAAATAACGTCTTATATTTTTCTGCTTAACTTTTGATGGTCTAAACTAGGAAAATATAAAACAAACCAAATTCACCAAAAAATTTAAATTGCCCCGAGGGCATGACAAAATTTCCAAATAGAAAAACGCAAAGAAGGAATTTTATTTCGGAGAAACTATTGTAAGCTCCAGTTGTTAGGAGATCGAGACCTGTCGAACCGCGTTGGAAAAAAATTCTAGCTGGTCCAGAACAGAAGTTACCTCTAGAACGTCGAAACTTCGCAAATTATTTCTTAGAGAACGAAGCAACTTGGTATATAGAACACTTCACTTCTTCTTGCATACTTTTCATAGCACTACTCGATAAAAATATAAGAAACATCAAAATCGAAAATTTGAGAAAATTCCAAAAAAAATCGGAACGAGATGGACTTTTCCGGAATTATTTCCGGGAAATCTGTAAGAGCTACGGAATTTTGTGCTCCGGTTCTCGAAGAGACAAATGAAAGTTCTACATGAGTTCAGCATAATTGTATTTCTAACAAGTTTATTTTCGAAGCTAGGGTCGTCTTAACTTGACGCCAAACATCGAACGCACAGTTTCTAAGAAAAAAAACGGTTTTATTTTTTTTTATGGAAAACTGTTAGAAATTTTAGGAACTTCTCTGGAACTTTTTTACTCTGTTTTACGTTTCCCTTCCCTCTGAAAAATCTCAAATTTTTAACTCTTACCACTTCGGAGCTACAGGTCGCTGATCACGGTGAAAAAAAAAAAAAAAACTACGAAAGCAGTAGTGTTGCTCAGCAACACAATTAGAAGAACTAACAGTTCAACAGTAAATGGTATAGTTTTTCGACACTTCTCAGGTACCAAAAAAGGAAGAGAAATAATTATAAGCTTGCCTGAAGGCGATGTTTTTGTTTCCCTTGCATAAAATACATTATTTTTTTTGGGGGGGGGGGGAACGGGGAGCTTGTGCAGCAAGAAGTTTGGCCTACATGGATCTTTATTTGTTTTTGTAGAAGGACAACCCAAACTAATTTCTTTTGAATGTGATTGGCTAATTACTTAAAAGCTAATTTTTGGCCTGTTTCCATTATGTGCAAGAAAATCAAAAAAATAAAAAAGATGAGAGAACTTGGCAGTTGTACTTAACAATTAAACGGGCAAAAAGACAAACTTCTTACGATTACGTCCCCTCTTAAGGAATTCCAAGAGGATATCTAAATCGTCTCATCCAAAACAAAAGAAATGTTTTAAGAAAAAAATAATTGCATCCATGAAAACCAGAGGATGGCCTTATCAACTTGGCAAATTTCCAGATCCTATTGAACAAACAACATATTGCAAATGAGTAACAATTGAAAAAAAGCTACCTATACTTGATGGCAGAGATAATTCCGTCCATTTATTTTGGCTGTTATTCAAGAATTCTCTTATTTGGCAGCACAGCACCATTGGTGATACATAGATCTTGCAAGTGCTATTATTTTTTTATTTTTTTTTCTTTGTTTTGCAAATTATTAGTCTAAGTTTGTAATTTTACCAATGAACACAGGAAAATCCTGCATTTAAGGAATCAGAATCATAAGTTTCTACCCAATTTGCTAAACAAAGTGAAAGCTTAAGCTCATTCAACACCCCTCATATCGGGGTAATAATGCATACTGTCCTTCACTTTGAACTAACATAAAAATTGAACTAATATAAAACACTAACAAAAACTAGCATAAAAATTAGAAAATGACCAGACGCAATAAACATAAAATAACCGATCGTGCTCATGACAAAGAATTTATGACAAACGTAAATTATTATTGGTGGTAAAAATAAGAATTGTATCCAATTATTAAGAAAAGAAAAATCTAAAACAAAGAAGAAAACCTAAAACAAAGAAGAAAGGAAGTTATTTGAGGTAACTTCCAGAAACAGGCCTTTACATTTACCTTCTATGAACAAAACAGTGGCATACATTAACTTCAATGAAAATCCTTAGGGGTTTTCTTAGCAGATGCAGCAAAAATGTTCTGTATTTTTTTTCAAATAAAATCAGCTGTTTAAAGAAGGAAATCGTTCAAAAGTTATTTTTAAACAGACCTATAGCCCCTCTTTTTGATGTGGTTCTACATTGAACATATTAAAAAGAACACACTTAAAAACACAATCTATTATACAATTTTAGAAAGAGACTTTGCAGGATTACAACTTTATAAATTTAATATATAAAAAAGTTGTTTTTAAAACGGAAGAAAACTCTGACGGTGGTTTTTTAAAGCAAGAATTAGAATTACATTGAATCAAGAGACAATCTATTCATGACTCTTTAAACTATCCATATACTGAGGGGAAGCCAAAAGAAAGGAACACCGAAGAAACGTTTAATACAAAATAGTTGGGTTAGCGGTAATCTCTGAAAATCATGACTGATCCAACACGGTTAAACTCCTCCGCCCACCCTGACAGGAATCAAACCTATCTAGGTCCAAATCTTTTTTAATTCTGGCAATTATATACATATCTGTTTATCTATTTTGGTTTTCCTTTAATCTATACTCAATCAACATAAGCTGATGATCCTTTGACCGTGTTGCGAACCGTTGTAGAATTTTTGGAGAAGGCTTATTTGGAAGGAAATCGCCATATCATGAGCTCTTTTATTTATTTTTGAAAATATTCGTCATGGTACAGGCATCTATGAGTGCAACACAATACTGAAAATGGCACTTTACGATACGTTTTTATTTCCAAATCGAAAGACTTGGAAACATAAAAACAGTAGCATTATAATTCACAGGGTAAAAAACTCTTAACCGGACGATTACAATCCCCAATCTTATACACTCCACCTCCTAGCCCCCTTAACAAGTTTATCATGTTTCAACAAGCATCAAACACTGCAACAAGTGTTCGGCAATTCTTTATTTTCGACAACTTTTCCTTAGCAAGTTTCACAAGTTCCGCATGCTGACCAATGGTCTGTGCTGCGTAGGTGAAAATCTCCTGATTCGTTGCTTTCGGCTGGGCAAGAATGCGTGATTGGGGAAAAATCATCCGATGCTTCCAGTGTTTTACCCCTAGATTTCTTCAGATGCCCATTTAGAGCTGGGTCGACCCTATCTGTGCTTACAGTCACATCACTGACCCCCGTTCTAAACCATTTAACCAGCGACACCAGGACTCGAACACCTGACCCCATGATTTAAAGTTTGGTACGCTAACCACTCGGCAATTAAATTAGGAGTGTGAAATTACAGGTACAAAACTATACTAGCAAATGTTTTCCAAGTCGGATATTTGGATAGCCTTCTCTATCCATTGCAAAGAACGCTGAACACTTCAAACTTGGTTCCAAAGGTCTAACCTAAGAAGGACAAAAAAGAACATGAAATGAAAAGAAAACAAGACAAAACCCAGGCACATGAGCAGGATTTTTTTTTTGGAGAACAACTCTATGAAAGTACCAAGGAATTCCGATCTACAGGGAAAACATAAGAAATTACAGAACAAATGGCCAAGGTCTCAAAATTCTAAAATGGATCAGACTCGAAGGCCTTACTCTTGTAGAAATCCCAGAAAGAGAGTAAATAAAACAAAATAATAAATTTTAAAACCTCAACATTCTTTATTATAAGAATTTCAAAATAAAAATACTTGTCGTTTGAAAAACCTTTTTCACGAAATTGTTTTGATTTTTGGATCTTGTTCTGTCTACTCTCTTGTTGTTTGATAAGGACTGCTTGTCTTGTATTCTTTTTTTTTGCTCCGGACGAGGGTTGGATTATTAAGCGTTCTAATCATGCACCAATTACAAGAATTAAGAAATTTTCTCCCAAAAGAAGCATTTCTCGTTTAGCGTTGAGATTGCCGCGGTAGAATGTCGAATGAAGGTTTCAACCATTTGCTAGAAAAATATATATTTAGTATGCCAGAAAAAGATACCAAGAATCTAAACAAAGTATGTAAAAAAATTCAGTTGGTAGACTGGGCTCTTTTTGATTCGCCAAACAAGGAAGATAATTCGCCATATTTGATATGGCTGAGAAAATTAAAATATAAGAAGTTCATGCGGTACGTATTCAACAAAGTGGAATTTATAAGGAAAGACATTACTAATGTTGACACAATCTATAAAGAGTGGCAAAAATATTGCCGATTAATACCGACATACGGATGCATACAAGTAAATAAAAGGTATGATAAGGTCCTGCTTGTCAAAGTTTTCAGATCTAACTCTGTATGGAGTTTCCCAAAGGGAAAGATAGAAGAAAACGAAAGTGAACTAGATTGTGCTGTCCGTGAAGTTTTTGGGGAAAACGGATATCGCTGTAACAGGCGCCGCACTGACTTAAGCCGATATATCGACTAGGGCGAACAGAACAGTTATAGCCGCTATTGCAAGCTGTTTATAATTTATGACGTGAATGAAGAAACAAACTTTAAACCAAAGTCGAAGCATGAGATCACCGATATTAAATGGCATTCAATATCCGAAATATGTAATAAAATTAATACCAAACAATACAGACTTGTTTGGCCATATATGGATAGACTCTTGTCAAAAGTTGAGTCACAGAAAGTAACAGATCAAAGATACAAAATTAAAAGTAAATTGAATACTACACATTTTGGCTCTCGAATTTTCTGTCCTCCCATGGCCTATAATTGTGGCGGGAATCAGGCGTTTCCACCTTGCTCAGTGACTTTTATAGACTGTATTGTCTATGTTTTCAATATTTCCTTCGAGATTTACAAAAAAAGCTTTTCCATTTCATGCAATGGGACAATTTCTTTTTACAGTATTGATTGCTTCTTCTTGGGGCACCCTTGGAAAACAAGAACTTTGCTTAATCTCATCAAAATTCAGGTGACCCTTATTGGTTAAATTCGGGATTACACAAATTGTACTTGATAGTCAAGCTCCCTCACCACTGAACAAATTAATTGGAATCAAGTTACAACTCAACTGCCTGTAAGTTACACTATAAATGCCTGTAAATATGACGTCAGTAGCATCCCTATAGGCAGATTAAGCGCACAGGTATCCTATTACTTTAAGCGCACATTAACCCATCATTCCTACGACACCCATGAAATTATATCGATTTTCCGTTGATAAGGAAATTTCTGGAAGCATTTTTATCCGAGTTTCTTTTGCCAAGTTTTTTGTTCAATAATTGAAGTAAGGTTGGAGTGACATGATGTCTAATAAACGAAGTTTTAATAAGGATATAAATATGCAGTTGGATCAGATCTTTTTGTACTCTAATCGTATCGAACCGATTATTGATAATTGATTATGAATAAAACCGGCCAGACATCATTATTGCAATTTAATGGCCCTGAGCACATCTGTTTTCCATTACCAGATTTGCGCACGAGTTTGGGTCCCCACGTCCCCATCAAAGACGCAATGCCCCCCATCAGGATCCAAACTCCCCCTCTAGGGCCCAATGCCACCCCATCCCAATTTTTTTGAATTTAATATTATTATTTTTCATTTATTTTTTTTTCTTTAACTTTGAAAATTTTCAACTTTTTATTCAAAACAATTTTTTTTGAACAGAATGTTTTTGGACTTAGAATTTTCTTGGGACTTTAAATTATTTTTACAATTTTTGGAATTTTTTGGGACTTAGAATTATCTTGGGACAATAAGAATTTCCTGGTATATTCCCGAGAATTTCAAGAATGATACATTATCTGGTATTGCATATTTGTTCAGGTTGTTATTGAAACAATAAAATACATCCTGTGACAGCTCTCACATCTGGTCTTTTCACACAGATACTGTTGCACCCCACACTCTGATGTATCACTGGAGTTACTAACACATTTTTTAACATCATTCCAAGAATATGCATCTTGATTTCCTAGAATTTCTTAGTATGTTTCTGAAAATTTTAAAAATGATGCGTTATCTGGTATTGTGTGTAATCATTCATGTTGTCACTGAAACAATACAAAACATCCCGTGACAGCCCTCAAATATGGTCCTGGCGTGTACGCAGGGGGGAACCTTCGGGCCTCCCCCCCCCACGAAATTTTTTGAAATGTTTAACTTCCCCATGGTTTCTTCTGATTTCTGGCAAAAGTAGGACTTTTACAAAGAATCTAGATACATGTGTGAAGCCTTTTTTGGAGGATTTTACAGCATGCAATTATCCGGTCAAGTCACTGCCAAATAATTAACCCATTTTCTGTGTAACTTTTTACCCTCTTTGAAGTAATTAGCAATTGTACTGTTATTTTTCTTTTGTAAAGAGAGTTTGCTTTCCACAGCAAAATAGAATTATCCTCGATATTAGGGCGTTTATCCCCCCTTTTCAGGATAAAGTATAGCTTTTAATGGATCAATTTTGGAAACAATCATTTTTCATTAAAATCTACGTTTTTGCAATAGAAGAACAACCCCCCCCCCAAGCACCCATATTGCAATGTTATCCCTAAGTTTTCCCTTTCAGTGGGATATAATAGATTAATCACTGGTTCTAAATCGCTAAGAACATAACCTGAGCCTAAAACATACTTTTGAGGCTTCAGTCTTCTTCCCCTAATCCACTACAATACTACAGATTAAAGTTAATCTGTATTTTCCGATATACGTGCTTTTTGCATTACTAAAAATGTGCTACTTTATATCTGCTGTTTTGAAGGTTTTGCCCCCCCTAAAAAAAATCCCGTGTACGTGCCTGATCTGGTCATTTGAGATAACAACTGAGTCAACAACACTTTTAGCTTCTAAACAGTTTCCCATTGATTTTATGAAATTTATGGGGTTTTTGGGGACTTTTTGGATTTGGAATTTTTTAGCGAGCTTAAAATTATTTTAGGACGCTGAGAAGTTTCTTGTTATGTTCCCAAGAAATTCAAGAATTGTGCGTTATCCGGTATTACGAAATTATTCATGTTATCAGTGAAACAATACAATACATCATATGAAAGCCCCAACACCTGGTGTTTCGATACATAGATACTGTTGCAGCCCAAACTCTGATATACTTTCTGAGTTGCTAACACCTATTTTGGCATCATTCCAAGAATATGCACCCTGATTTCCTAGAATTTCAAGAATGATTCGCTATATGGTATTGTGCAATCATTCATTTTGTTCATGGCATGTTTCCGAGAATTTCAAGAATGATTTGATATTTCTCATTGCGTAATCATTCATGATGTCAGTGAAACAATACGATACATCCTGTTACAGCCCTTACATCTGGTCTTTTGAGATAATAACTGAGTCAAAATTATTTTTAGCTTTCAAGCAGTTTTCTATTGTTTGTATGAAATCTATAATTCTTTTGAGACTTAAAATCATTATTTATTAGGGACTTGGAACACTGAGAATTTATAGAATGATGATATATCATCTGATAGTTTGGGACACTGAGAATTTATAGAATGATGATAAACCATCTGATATTGCGTAATCATTCATATTATCCGTGAAACCATATAATACATCCTGTGACAGCCCTCACATCGGGTCTTTTGAAAAAAAAACTGAGTAAACAGAATTTTTAGCTTCTTAGAAATTTCCATTGATTTTATGGAATTTATGTTGTTGTTTCAGGACCTAGAATTATTTTTACTATTTTTAGTTAGAATTTATTGGTATGTTTCCAAAAATGATGCGTTATCTGGTATTGCTTAATCATTCTAATCTCGAGAAAAAAAAATTAGTCAAAAAATAATAATTGTAACACCCAAAAAGCTATAGATTTCATAAAATCAATGGAAAACTACTTGGAAAAATGATGCGTTATCTGGTATTGTGTAATCATTCTAATCTCGAGAAAAAAAAATTAGTCAAAAAATAATAATTGTAACACCCAAAAAGCTATAGATTTCATAAAATCAATGGAAAACTACTTGGAAGATAAAAAAAATGTTGTGGATTCAGTTGTTATCCCAAAACAGCACATGTGAGGGCCTAAGTAAAAAAAAAATAAGAATAATTCGAAGTACCGAAAACCCCCATAAATTTCATAAAGTCGGATCTGGTCGGAATTTAAAATTAGAGCTTTAAAGCACAAGATCCTTCTAAATATCAAATTTCATTAAGATCTGGTCACCCTTTCGAAAGTTACAAACACCTAAATTTTCAAAATTACCCCACCAATGACGTTGGATCCGGTTGAGACTCAAAATAAGAGATCTGAGTTACGAGGTCCTTCTAAATATGAAGTTTCATGAAGATCCGATCACTCCTTCTTAAGTTAAAAATACGTCATTTTTTCTAATTTTTCAGAATTAACCTCCCCCCAATAAAGCGGATCTTTCCAATTATATAAATCACGTATCTAAGATTTTTGCTTATTTTTCCCACCAAGTTTCATCCCGATCCCTCCAATCTAAGCGTTTTCCATGATTTTAGGTTCCCCCACCCCAAACTCCCACCAATGTCACCAGATCCAGTCGGGATTTAAAATAAGAGCTTTGAGACACGATATCCTTCTAAATATCAAATTTTATTGAGATCCGATCACCCGTTCGTAAGTTAAAAATACCTCATTTTTTTAATTTTTCACAATTAACCCCCCCTCCCCAACTACCCCAAAGAGAGCGGATCCGTTCCGGTTATGTCAATCATGTATCTAGGACTTGTGATTTTTTTTTCCCACCAAGTTTCATCCCGATCCCTCAACACTAAGTGTTTTCCAAGATATTATGTTTCCCCCTTCCAAATCCCCCCCCCAATGTCACCAGATCAGGTCGGGATTTAAAATAATAGCTCTGAGACACGATATCCTTCCAAACATCAAATTTCATTAAGATCTGATCAACCGTTCGTAAGTTAAAAGTACTTCAATTTTTCTATTTTTTTCAAATTAACGGGCCCAGGACTCCCCCCCCCAGAGGGTCAAATCGGGAAAACAAATATTTATAATTAAATCAGGTTCGGTCCCTGGCCTGCCAAATTTCATCGTCCTAACTCACCTGGAAGTGCCTAAAGTAGCAAAACCGGGACCGACAGAATTTGCCATAAAAAAACTCCAAAAAGGACTTAATCAGACTAGTTCTCATAGATAGTTTGGAGCCTACTTCACTTAAATCGCAATTAAAATTCCCTACAACCGCACAGTGAAGCCCTAAACGCTTTATTTTTTCTAAACACGATCCTAATTTATCACACGACAGGGCAAATAGTCGCTCAGATTCATCATTGTTATAATGTGTTGGTAAATAAACATATACAAAGACAGAAATCTCAACTCGAATGGCTAAATAATGATCACTTGCCTCAAACAGACTAGACCTAAGTGACGATGAAACAAGGATTCCTAAGCCTCCGGAGGACTTCCCTCAGGTATTAAGTCTTTTTGCGGGAAAGCAGCAAGAAGTTTCACCATCTAATCTCATTATATTTGTACTACACTTTGTCAAAAAATGCTCTTGTATACATATAACATCATATTACGCAAGCAGCCTGGTTAGCACTGGTAGTTTATTCGCGAAAGAGCCATTTATATTCCGAGATAGGAAATTTATCACAGAAGTCATTGGCTAACCGTTTTACGGTTTTTAGGGCAGTTATATTACTGTATTGTATTGTTTAATTGACAACATGAATGATTACGCAATACAAGGTAGCACATCGTACTTGAAATTATCGGAAACATACCATGAAATTCATTGATTTTATCAAATGTGACAGCCCTCACTTCTGGTCTTTTGAAATACAGATACCGTGGCAGCCCATGCTCCGATATACTATTGGAGTTGCTCAAACCTTTTTTGGCATCATCGTAAAAATATGCATCCTGGTTTTCGAGTTTCTTGGCGTGTTTTCGAGAATTTCAAGAATGAAAACATCATGTGTGTCGTAGGAATGATGGGGTACTGTGGGCTCAAAGTAATAGGATACCAGTGCTCTTAAACTGCACACAGGGATACATCTGACGTCTTCCCCATGAAAATTATTTTAACAAAACATAGTCTCGAGCCAAATCTTCACACAGTTGTGGCCCATCTGCATCGTTCTTCAGGCCAGAAAAGTTTAGCACGCCAACTTTCACAACAAGCTATCAAGCCGTTTTCGTGAAAAATTTAGCCAAAAAGCCCACATAACCATAATTGTATATCATGCAGAGGAAAATTTTTTCCAATTTTTCTTAGTAAACAACAAACCCCAATTATAACTTACGTCATCATATGATTGTACTATAACGTCATTTAATGTCGCAACCTACGATTATGATGTCCTTCATCATCTTGTATACAAAGATGCAATCTTTTGTCAAAAAATGATTTTCTTTTCCAACATTTTATTTTGTTATTTACAAAAGCACGAAGATATGGGCAATTTCTTTAGATAAGCCCTTAAACAGCACTCTATGATGTTCCAGTGGCCTGCAAGCGGCGAAGAAGAAAAATAGAAAAAAAAAAGAATTCATCAGTACTAACCCTGAAAAAAAAGAATTTCCTTATTGTTCAAGCTAGGGGACTGTAAGTTTGCTGAATAGGGACCATGGTGATTTCAATGGTGTACCTTTTGTTTTGATCTGACTCCATTTTTTTAGGAGGATTGGGTAATTTTTTAAAATTCACTTGAAATGATTGTCAAAATAAAATTTTACTATTAAGACTAATTAAGATAATAGTTACCTCCCTGAATCTATTAGAAATGGCAATTTTTCTCACTTGTCAGTTTTGACCAAATCTTTTTTTTTTTTTTGGTTACAAATATTGTTACATTTTTAAAGAGTTCAAGCCCTATATGATGGATTGTGGTACTCCCTCAAAACGCAAACGCAAATCGTTTTGAACAATTGATCCGGCCATGAAAAACAGTGTTTTGACTTGTTTTTTTTTTTTAGCTTAAAAGGTAACTTTTTTAGCTTATCTCACTTTTCACAAACCAATTGGCAGCACGATTAAGCTTTTGAAGTGTCAAGAACAGCGATTTTAAGGGGGATAAAACAAACAAAAATAATAAATACCTGATTTTGCAATTGAATAATGAGGTTTTATTTTGGCACATACTAAAAAAAAAATATCAGGAATTATATGGATAAGAGGAGACAAAAGTATAAAAGTTCAAAATAGGCATGAAACCTTTTAATCGACAGTGAACAGATATTAAATTTTAACTGGATATTTCGAACACATATACAGTGTTTATCATCAGCAGTAAAACTAAAAGACATCAATAAAAACAAACAAAATTTATACCCAATAAACTAATTACATATAGTTTATTACTCTTATTTTTTTCTATTGAACAGCGGAAGCAAATGTCCTTGACCTTTTTGGTTCCGGCTCATTAGATTTATCTGACATATCAGGTGGGCAGAGGTCATAACTCTTCGGTGAAATGAAATTTACTTTATTTGACCTCAGTAAATTATCATAAATTGAATTCAATCCAAATTCACCTGCATCTCTGTTTATGTAATTATTCTTGAATAATTTTTTTTTTTATTTCGATTGTTTCCCTGAAAATTTGCTTTAAACCTTGGTCCCTAGAAATCAAAGAAACATTTTCAAACAAAGTAAAATGATTTGGATAATTATTGATTTTTGAATTAAAATGGAATAGTTGTGGGCATCAAGTCATGGCTAATTGTAGAAAAGCCAAGACAGTCCAATTGAGTGGGAAGAAAAACCTGGCATTATTTGCCCCCCTCCCCCCCCCCCCCTTCATTGCTGATGCTACCATCTCCCACTTATGCCACACCTCTCATGTCACTCCACAATGCCAAACTAGATGTCACTCCACAGAGTCAATCTGTTGGAGGGTCTCCCCCGATATAGCCGACGAGGAATCTTCAGGTTTGGAATTTTGCTTTAAGGACGATGAAATAGAATTATGATGTTGTAGCAATCTCATTTTTAAATTCTAGTTAGTACGTCCCATATAAAAGCTTCCACAAGTACAAGGAATTTTATAAGCCCCACTTTGTTGCTCTACGGAAGTTCGATCCTTTCCAGAATTTAAAAAACTAGCCAAATTATTACTACCTCTTAAAGCTACCTTTACACCATTATTTTGTAAAATTCTTTTAAGTTTTTCAGTCTGCCCTGGAACATATGGTAAAGAACAAAAAACATCCTTCTTTTCTGTTGTTTTCAGAATACCGTTAGAAAATTCTAGAAATTTTTTCTAGAATTTTCCAAAATAATACCTTTCGTCTTTCAACTGCATTTCCATGCCTTTCGTCATGCAAAGGCAGTGTGGTCTTCAAAGTTATCTAAGAGGAGACAAAATAGTGAATTTTATTCCCAATCATTTGTTCAGTGTTATCTGCCCAATATGAGGCTCTTATAAGTGCTGTAGCTTATTTTTGAAAAAAAAAAATGTCAAGATAATCCCATTAATTTTCGTCAAGACAATAAGAACTTTTTTTTCAAGCATGGAAAAAATACTGTATTGTGAAAATAGAAATTCTTACCCAAATCGTTGCAATCTTCTTCTTTTAGGAGAGTAGACAAGTCAACTACTTCACTTTCGAAATTTTCACTAGCATCCCCACCTATTTCGCTTTCATGCCCACTCTCCTGAAAAATGAAAATATTCTATGGTTACCATAGCATGAAGACGACGCAATGAATTTGAATACAACTGACTCAGTTCTATATATTATTTACAAGTCCTGTGGTGGCGCAGTGGATTTGACCTTAGCTTGGTAATACGGGACCCAGAGATCGAATCACGCTGCAGGAATGCACTGCAGGGCAGACGCAGGGACCATAGTAGTCAAGAAGCGTCGTTAATTCTTAAAGAATATATTATTTACAAATCATGATAAGTTGGGAACATCAGCCATCAGTAGAGCATTTAGTATCGAATATTTTGAAGATAGATTTCAACTGTCTTCAAAAGAGGTTTTCAAACATTTTAAAAAGAAGTTTCAACTCTTTTCTGCAGTTGATTTACTTGCACTGAGACAGTGCTGCAGATCTTATCATCACAAAACAATAGTAACACCCATACAAACCTTGTTAATACATATGTTGCAATGGCCTAAATAACTACTGCCACCTGATTTCTCAGCTTTTTGGCTATTTAATGCTATCTTTTATGGTAAGTTGCCAATATGTACAGAAATAAAAGGCAAATTTTGCCTGTTTTACGTCTGAAGCACCACAATACCTCTTTTTAGATACCTTTACATAGTCTAATACATACCTTCTATGAATACATAAGTATTATACCTTCATATACTCTAAAACCATTTAAGTTACCAAAGCAACAATATAAAGGAGCTTGCAAGGCCACTGGGACCTTACCTAGAACTTAGTTCCTCTGGCACCATTAGTGGCACATAGGGCGTCGACGAGGCCTCTCCACTCGTCCCGAAGTGATGGTTTAGGGGTAACATCTTTCCATTCAGGCACTAACAAAGTTTCAGCCATCCTCAGATCTCGGTCAAAACTTCGCCGCAAAGAGTTCTTTACACGGTCTCATCTTCTTCTGTTGCCTGGTTTCCAGTCGTAAGCTGCCCAAGATGCCCTAAATATGTCCATCCCTTCTTCCTTAGAACAGCAGTAATGAGAGGCTTGCCAGTGCTACTACAAATTTCAGAGCTACTAACTCTCTTTTGCCAGCTTATATTTAAAATTCTCCTTAAGCACATATATAAGAATGCAAGAATTCTGTTTTCGAGCTGTTGATTCAATTTCCAGAACTAACTAGCATAGAGAAGTATGAAGAGCACATAGATATTGAAGGGACGTAACATCAACCGCAAAAAATATTTGGTTCTCCTCCAAATAGGCTTTAGTCTATTCAAAGCTCCGGTTGACTTGCCAATTCTGCGTTTAATCTCACTCTTCAAATCACCATCACAATCGATTCAGCTACCCAGGTATTTCAAATCCTTTCCCTGTTCTAGATTTGTATTCTTGTGGTGCAGAACATATGGTGAGGTTATGACGGGCATGCTCTTTGATATGTCAACGTTAATGATTAGGCTGACTTTTTCTAAATTTTCTATAATTGCGTCAAGTAGCTCCCATAGCCTCTGTTGAGAATTTTCTAGTAAGACTACGTCATCCACGAAATGCAAATAAGAGTTGCTTATTGCTTACTTTTACACCATATCCAGACTTTTGTCTTAACACGTTGTCCATTATAACTACAAAAAGAAATGGAGAGGGAGCGAGGACTTCAAAAAGGGCTTTACTGCACTAATATTCTTATTCATTATCACATATAGATGGGGTCAATACAGCCATTAAAAAAGAAAAAAATTTCAAAATATTTGTAGTTTAAACCCTTGTGCTAGGTCCTGACTTGATTCAGGACCATGCAGAAAAGCTTTGGGCTTAATTTAATCCCTTCAAGTACATTAATAGTTTTATGTTTAGCAGATTATGAATATAAGAAGTCTTTTGTATCAATGTTTAGACTAGATTCTCTTTAATACTGATCTCTCTACATATTGCATTGCTCTCTCTACTTGTCTCTCTACATATTGCATTGCTCGCTCTACTGATCTCTCTACATATTGCATTGCTCTCACAGTAAAATAAAACAGAAACAACAAAAAACATGCGGCCCAATTCCAAAATTAAGAGAATATACTACTTTGAATGATAATTCTCTATTACGAGGAGATAACTGTGAGATCAATTGAAACTGAGAGGTGTTTGAATGCACAAACTAGATCTTACGTCGTAAATACGCTGAATATATCAAGTTTCAGTTATATTGGGATGTTCATGATATGAAAGTGTATAAAAAGGGAGGGTTTATTCACCAACAACTAAGATAATAAAACCTGAAGCAAAGCTTATTATGTAAATAATCACCTCGCTAGGCCTAAAAATAAATCAACTTATGAAAGGTGACAATTAAACACCAAAAACAAAACAAAAAACGAGAAAGTCACCAATCCATCAAATAAACAAGAGCTAAGAGCTCACATGGCACTTGTGACGAGGCGAGAAGAGCTAAGACCCAAGAGATCATATGGTATGAGCTCTAACAAAATTCTGTGAATCAATAGATTGATTTGAAAAAGAAAATAAGAGGCTTAATGCCGGTCAGGATTTAAAATAAGAGCTCCGAGTCACGATGTCCTTCTAAATATCAAAATTCATTAAGATCCGATCACCCACTCGTAAGTTATAAATACCTAATTTTTTCTAATTTTTCCTCTCTCTTTAGCCCCCCAGATGGTCGAATCTGGGAAAACGCCTTTATCAAGTCAAATTGTGCAGCTCCCTGACAAGCCTATCAATTTTAATCGTCCTAGCACGTCCAGAAGCACCAAACTCGCTAAATCACTAAACTCCTCCCCCCCCAACTCCCCCAAAGAGAGCGAATCCAGTACGATTCTGTCAATCACGTATCAAGGACATTTGTTTATTCCATCCACCAAGCTTCATCCCGATTCCTACACTCCAAGTGTTTTTCCAAGATTTCCCCCTCCAACTCCCCCCAATGTCAAACGATCTGGTCGGGATTTGAACTAAGAGCTCTGAGACATGAATTCTTTCTAAAAATCAAATTTCATTCAGATCCGATCATCTATTCGTAAGATAAAAATACCCCAATTTTCACGTTTTCCAAGAATTCCGGTTTCCCCAATCAACTCCCCCCAACGTCACAGGATCTGGTCGGAATTTAAAATAAGAACTTTAAAGCACAAGATCCTTCTAAATATCAAATTTCATTAAGATCTGGTCACCCTTTCGTAATTTACAAATAACTCAATTTTCAAAATTACCCCCCCCCCTCCAATTCCACCAAAGAGAGCAGATCCGGTCCAGTTATGTCAGTCACATATCTTAGACATGTTTTATTCTTCCCATCCAGTTTCATCTTGATCTCACCGCTTTAAGTATTTTCTAAGATTTCCGGCCCCCTGCCCCCCCCCCCTCCGAATTACGCTTGATCCGGTTGAGATTTAAAATAAGAGATCTGAGTTACGAGTTCCTTCTAAATATGAAGTTTCATGAAGATCCGATCACTCCTTCGTAAGTTAAAAATATGTCATTTTTTCTTATTTTTCAGAATTAACCCCCCCCCCCCCAATAGATCGGATCCGTTCCAATTATATAAATCACATATGTAAGACTTCTGCTTATTTTTCCCACTAAGTTTCATCCCGATCCCTCCAATCTAAGCGTTTTCCATGATTTTAGGTTCCCCCACCCCAAACTTCCCCCAACGTCACCAGATCCAGTCAGGATTTAAAACCAGAATTTTGAGACAAGATATCCTTCTAAATATCAAATTTCATTGAGATCCGATAACCCGTTCGAAAGTTAAGAATACCTCATTTTTTCTAATTTTTCAGAATTAACCCCTCCCCCAACTACCCAAAAGAGAGAGGATCCGTTCCGGTTATGCCAATCATGTATCTAGGACACGTGATTATTTTTTCCACCAAGTTTCATCCCGATCCCTTCACTCTAAGTGTTTTTAAGTTTTAGGTTTCCCCCTCCCAACCCCCCCCCCCAATGTCACCAGATCTGGTCGGGTTTAAAATAAGAGCTCTGACCCACGATATTCTTCTAAATATCAAATTTCATTGAGATCCGATCACCTGTTCGTAAGTTAAAAATACCTAATTTTTTCTAATTTTTCAGAAATTACCCCCCCCCCCACCCAACTATCCCAAAGAGAGCGGATCCGTTCCGTTTATGTCAATCATGTATCTATTACTTGTGTTTACTTTCCCCACCAAGTTTCATCCCGATCCCTCCACTCTAAGTGTTTTCCAAGTTTTAGATTTCCCCCTCCCAACTCCCCCCCCCAATGTCACCAGATCCGGTCGGGATTTAAAATAAGAGCTCTATGACACGATATCCTTCTAAACATCAAATTTCATTGAGATCCGGTCACCCGTTCGTAAGTTAAAAATACCTCATTTTTTCTAATTTTTCAGAATTACCCCCCCCCCCAACTACCCCAAAGAAAGCGGATCCGTTCCGATTATGTCAGTCATGTATCTGGGACTTTTGCATATTTTTCCCATCAAGTTTCATCCCGGTCCCTCCACTCTAAGTGTTTTCAAAGATTTTAGGTTTCCTCTCCTCAAACTCCCCCCAATGTCGTCAGATCCTGTCGGGATTTAAAATAAGAGCTTTGAGACACAATATCATTCCAAATATCAAATTTCATTAAGATCCCATCACCCATTCATAAGTTAAAAATATTTCATTTTTTCTATTTTTTCCGAATTAACCGGCCCCCCACTCCCCCCCCCCAGATGGTCAAATTGGGATAACGACTATTTCTAATTTAAGCTGGTCCCGTCCCTGATACGCCTGTCAAATTTCATCGTTCTAGCTTACCTGGAAGTGCCTAAAGTAGCAAAACCGGGACCGACAGACCGACAGACAGACAGACCGACAGAATTGGCGATTACTATATGTCACTTGGTTAATACCAAGTGCCATAAAAACCGAAAAGTTAGCTAATTTAATAAATAAAGAAACAAGAAAACTCCTCACCCATGCTTCTCGTAAGCCCTAAAACAATGGTCTTACAACAAACTTGGGAACTCACTCGGGTTTGGTTCCTACACAATATTCTGTGGCAAAATATTCCAGACATTACGGCAAACATGACGCAGAGAAAACTTAGATCATGTAGTAACGGCTCTATGATTTCTAAACTGACTTCATCTCCTTGATTATAGAGCATTATGGAATTTCGCCAGATCAAAATGAAAACACCTTAAGTTCAACACAGCTGGACCTCGCTGAAGAACGTTTATGTAAACCCGTCAGCACTCTAGCCACTTTGTTTTGTAACACTCTTAATGGATGCAGATGAACTACGAACGTAAAAGATCATACAGTATTACAGTTATGATTAATTAACAGTTTAGAACCTAGGAAGCCTTGAATCTATGGCAGACTTTACATGGTGTTATTGTTACTGTTGTTTGTGAAAAAAAAACAACAACATATATTTAAACAACCATAAGCAGGGACTCGAATGCAAGTGCACAGCTGGGAATCCTCAGCTCTTCTGCGTAAACTCTCTGTTATATGGGTATAGATAGAGAAGATAAGATAACATATGGTAAAGAATAAGACTGAGAAGTTTTCATAATGAGTGCCAATATTGGCTAAAATATTCACAGCCGTAAGCTGAGACTCGGATGCAAATATACAGCCAGGAATCCCCTGCTCTTTCAAGCAAGCTCTCTTTTATAAGGGTATAGATAGAGAAGAATAAGATAGAATAAGATAAAAAATAAGATAGAGAGGTTTTCATAATGAGTGCCAAAATTGGCTAAAATATTCACAGTTCCATGTGAATATCCTCTCCTTGTTTTTGTCAGGCTTTCACTTACAAAAAAAGAAAAACAAAACAAGAAAGGCAGACAACAAAGTGGCTTCGCTACCGCACTTATATCGTACCAATGTTAACAAGGAGACAAAGAGAGAAAGAGAAATATAGATAACGAAAGAAAGGATGAGAGAGAGAGAGAGAAAGAGAGAGAGAGAGAGAGAGAGAGAGAGAGAGAAAGAGATATTGTCTCTTTAAGTGTCACTTTATCATGACTAGCCTCATCACTCCAGCTATCCACTTCTAGCTTTGATTGCATAAAGAAAAGTAAGAGTTTGAAGATTTTGACTAGCAGCGTTATTGGAGTATGTTCAACGTGTGTTTCTTTCTTCTGGGCTTGAGTTCTAACCGAGGTTTCTTCACACAAAATTTCATCATCATTCACTTGGATTGCAACTAATCGCTGGTCACTAGAATTTATTCCATACTGAAGAATTTTCGCCAAAGCAATGTAACTAAAAAAGAAGAAACTTATTTGCTACTTGATTAATGCAATAACGTTTCCTATTTGCACATCCACGGACAAAGAAGATAAATAAGCCTGATGAAAGATAAAAGTTTAAAATGGCCAAAATTAAAAAAGTTTAAAGGTTGTTATTAAAAGACAGACTTATTAATGAGAGAAGGGGGGAGGGTATGTGCTTAAGAACATCAAGATGAGTTGGAAGTTTTATAGAAAAGGCCATTGCGTGCCCACCTTCATTCCCTAATTTCCATTTAAACAGCAGCACCCATTTCCATTAAAAGGTGCTTTTCTCCAATGTACTAATATAATAAATAAATATAATATAATATAATAAATATAATATAATAAATAAATCCAATGTACTAATATAATTTTTCCAATGTACCTAATATAATAAAGTATTCAACTTCATGGATCTTGCGCATATAATAGTCCTAAATTAATTTTAATTGTTTTCAAAGATTTCAGGTTAAAGGCCTGGAAATTATTTTGAATATAACGTAATTGCTGGCGTTATCATACATTGTCTTTAATTTGGGCATACAGAAATGTAGATTTAAACAATGCATAAGGATTCAGATAGGGAAACTTGGTGGAAAAAAATCCAATTAATAGAAAAAACTCTTTATTTATTCTATGCAAATTGCATTTTGGTCAAGTGTTTTCAATCTACCAAAGGTTTCCAATTTTTAATTTATAACTATTGGGTCAACTAATTATGAAACTGGGTGTGGTTCATATCAACCCTATTTTAAAGACAGTGGTGATGGAGCAGAATCAGTATTAACCATCTTATAAGTAACAAAAGTATGTAAGATAAGCACTATCTATTATATACCAATAAACCATGTTGGCAAAGAGGGAGGGGTAGAAGATAGAAAAAAACTGAAAGAAAGGAAGAGAGAGAGAGAGAGAGATAGAAAGAGGGGGGGGGGGAGAGAGTGGGGGGGTGGCTAATTTATCCTATTTTGTTTAGAGCATCTCATTGATCGCCACTATCCATGAACAGCCATAAAACCTTCTTCTTTTAATTATTATGGATCAGTTGAACGCAAAGAGGAGAAAACGTGCTACTGCGTCTGGAGTAACCAAAGAAAGGCAAAGATTTGATAGAAAATGATAATGTTACCGCGTACGGGGAAACCGAAGATTTCAGCCTATTGTTTGATGTTCTAATTCTGCAAAATCTTCTTCTGTAAAATAAACCAAAAAAAAAAACACATAAAATAATATAGAATGATATGAAGAAAAAATATATTTATATAAAATAAAGTGATATAATAATACAACAGTGTAAAGATGGGAAATCAGTGTAAAAAAAACTATACAATCATTCAATAAACTCAATAGTCTCATCCTATACAGCGAATTACTTTTAATTCTACCATCTCAGAGTCTATAGCTTTCTTTTAGGCAAATCAGCAAAATCAGCAAAAAGATATACAAAATTACAAAGAATACTGTACCTTATTTTAATATCAAATTCACCGTTAAATGATTTTTGCATAGAGACCCATTCTTTTAGAACAAATTCCAGAGCAGAAGTGCCAGAGGGTCCGGGGAACGTGGCCAAGAAATCCATGACACTTTCAAACTGTGTGTGCACTGAATGGGCAAACACCATCATAAGAGACTGAAAAACAGAAATGAGTTTGAACTCCATCATACGTATAGTAATTTCTAAGCATCTCCAAATTTTGGTTCATAGATATTACTCTTTATTGCTACTTTATCATGACCCGTTATGCCATAAGCAATTCTGTCACAAATCTACACACTTTTTTGGTTTATTTTTCTGTACCTCTTCATCTTTTTCTTCATGCCAAAGAAACCGAAAATTGAGCGATCGTTAAGTTCTAGCCTTCAGGATACTTAGCAAAAAGGTTGTAAGACATCAACCAAACTTATTCAAAAGCAAAGCACACTGAACAGTCTATGTCCCAGTTATACACTTTAGGAATCCAGAACTAATTCAACCTTTGTGGGAGGATGTCTAAAGTTTAACCGTCCGTAAAAACCAGAAACAATCCAGGCAGAAATCGTATACTGCATCACCTGTTAGAATGTTTAATATTACGCTGTTTTCTTAAGAATATTGGTATATTGCTTGCTCTATGATATATCTCAACTTTATTTTTACAAAAATAAAACACCTGTCGTATGACATTTAATGTAATGACCTATATAAATATTCTAAAGATCACTAATGACATTTTTTAGCAGATTCCACTCCCCCGTGAAATTGTTCAATCTCAGATATACTAAGAGTTAGATATCATATAAAATCATCTTTTTCCTTTTGAATTGCCAATTACATCAAAGTACAAAGTTTTTTAACCAGGACACCCTATCAGAGGTCTATTCCTAACTAAAGACGTATTTTTCTAACATTTTTCTTTTGATTGCATTAAAATCCTGTGTTGAGTCACGAACATTAATGAGCAAAACTAATGATTTTTGACCCCACTTCTGGTCATTGTAACATCATTGACAGATTATGTAATTTTTCACGAAATTATACGATTAATAATCAATTGATTCGCAGAGAAAACTACGCTTTAAAAGAAAATCTATACTTGAGTACACTGTCTGGTACCAATATTTCCGAATTTCTCTGCTGATTTTTATCGTTTTTTTTTTCGTTTCTTTTTTGGCTAATACTTCCCAAGACTGCAGAACTATATACAAAGATATTTTTTAATACAAATTAAATATTAAATAATATTCAAATTAAAAAATGAAGTTGTATATAGTTATGTAAGTTTCCAATTAACTAATTCAGACAATCAGATATCCTGTTTGCTGACCTTGATCCTTGGTTCAGCCGAAGCAACTTATAATCATGCTTATTGAGATTCGAAGCAAAAACACTGAATGATTACCTGTTTAACGTCGAAATTCTTTGACATATTAAGCGTATTCAACACAAGCCTTAAAAGTATCTCTTTCCGCTCAGCAAGTTGATCACCAGTTGTTTGAACAAGAGTATTGACTAATAATCCCACATCAATTGAAGCTCTTTCACAGGTCTGAGGACTCAACAAATTACTGGCTAACTCTAGAGCATAATGAAGAGCACTTCGACCTTCACTGTCTTTTAAGGAACAGAACTGAGATGGAGAAGTGACAATGTAAGCCCGTAAGAGTTCAACCCCTTCCTATAAAAAAGTAAATGATTTATTAGACCACACCTGCTTTTTCCAGTAAACAGAGAAATCTTCAAGACTAGACGGGGTTTTTATTCCAACACTTGAAAAGGATGTGCGAGCAAAAAACCGTTGATTTAAGAAATTGAGCCATTGGCACAGTTTAGCAAGACAATATATTATTTATTGCAGGTTAGTTTGCAATTTCACGGTATCTTTGCTAAACACCGTTTCTCCTATTCTGACTTGAAATTCAGACGATTATGGAACCGACTGAAACAGTCTATAAGACAAATTTTCTCGAGTATTAAGGTTTTACTCAATTACTCTAAATTAACAGAGAACAGATTTACAGTAAACAATAGAAATTGCAACAAGATCAAATTAAAGAAATTTGAAAAACATAAAATTAGACGCGTTTCATTAAGTAATATAGGAGTTAACAAAACAGTCAAGACATGGGAGTAAAAGACCCCTTACTTAGGTTCTCTATTCTAAAACTTCCTTATTGAATAGAATTTTCTAAATAATATTTTAGAAATAAAAAGAGATCGTTAGTTCATATGATAAATTTGACTTCACCATATGCTGTAATCAGTTTTCTGATTAACGGGTCTCAACGTGAGTTTTGTCACAGAGCAGTGTACTTTAAGTTTAGTTATTTCCTTTTTTTAATTAAACCCGATTGAACCTTGAACCTTGTATGCCCGGATGGATCATTCTGTGGTTCAGCTTTGTGATATCAAATAAAACTAGTTATTCAGGATTCTATTAGGGATTATTATCATTTGGTAATAAGATTTCTAATCCAAGATTTCTAATTCTGCTGAATTGATATTATTACATGGTTCTTGGCTAACAAAAGAAACTGAGATAAGACTCTTACTATTACAGTAACTTGGTTAGTTACACTAATTAACATAGGTTTTTTTTATTTCACAGAAAAAAGCCAAGAAACACCAAATGCTTGATGGCACTGGTGTTTTATTTTCCCTTTCCCTTTCCCAAATTATTTTACATAAAAAGGAAATTACCATTGTAATATAGTGGTACTGATGCCAAACATAAACCCAAGGGTATCTTCAGTGGAAATTAAGCCAATAATTCTTTTGCAATTCAAAATCCCCATCATTGAAGTAAGTGTCAATAAAGGGCTCGTGATTCCTATGTAAAATTCTTTCTTTTCCTTCAGGAAAAATGCCAGCAAGAAAGGCTGGCATAAAAATTAGACGCATTTTTAAATTAACAGAGAACAGATTTACAGTAAACAATAGAAATTGCAACAAGATCAAATTAAAGAAATTTGGAAAACATTAAATTAGACGCGTTTCATTAAGTAATATAGGAGTTGACAAAACAGTCAAGACATGGGAGTAAAAGACCCCTTACTTAGAACTAAAGTCTGGTCTGTAGCCAGGTTGTCTATTCTAAAACTACCTTATTGAATAGAATTTTCTAAATAAGATTTTAGAAATAAAAAGAGATCGTCAGTTCATATGATAAATTTGAGTTCTGCGTTCGTATGAACTTGCGGAGTCTCAAACGTATAAATTTGCTGAGCAAAAAAGACAAGCTGTGAGGTTCATTTCGATTTGCGTCGAAGGTGGTTTTACAAAAGCGGCTAAGAAGTGAATATACATGCAACAAAATTATACAAGTCTACAGTCATTTTACATCAGTTGAGCGTTAATCTGATACAGTTTTTGCTGAACATCGAAAGATTTGCTTCTTCGAAAGATTTGCTCTTATTTTCGAAAAAACGAGTCACGAACAGATTTTGGGCAGTTTTTTTTTGATAAGCAATTTTATGCGTTTTTATGTATTCTCCTTTCGTGGCGAGCTAAACGTGTAAAATAGAATTACACGATTTCCTCTAAGCTTTGGCAATTTGTTGTTATATTATTTACTGCTTAAACAGATCTAGGCTATATTTAAAAAAATTCCATGCTACCCCAAATAAACATTACTTATAACATCCCCCCTCTCGGAAAATATCCCCTGGATAACTTCGGATGTTCATTAGAAGATAAATTGAAAATATTACTCACATGTTTAAGTCGGAGGCAATGCTATAGCGTTGCCTATAGTAAACAGCCATAAGGTTTCAAAGTACTATCATTTATTTATGTATTTTTTTTTTACAAGAGAACTTCCCAGAAGTTCCTGAACTTCCTAAGAAGATATTTTTGTTACCAGAGAAGGAGTGATCCAATAAATTTCGGAGGGAGCTCAATCGATTGCAAACTAGAAGTACTAAGGCCCTTTCAAGAGTCAAAAGTGATTGGAGGGCTACCATTCCCCCACCGCCCATGCCATTTTACCGAAAAGTTAATGATCAAAATAGGCACTTTGTTCAAAATAGTCCAAAGGCCAAATAATAATCCCACCTGGATTGATAACCCCCCTTCAAGGCCCCGGGCTTTAAGCTATACAAGTTAACTATTGTTAAGATATAAGGTTTTTATGGGAAGTTCAGTCGTATAAACTATGGAGGGGGTCATTTAATTGGAAATCAGAAGTTCCAGTGCCTTTTTTAAAATTCAAAAATGATCGGAGGGCAAACCCCCGGTCTATAGGTCTACATTTGCTCAATCTTTCGAAGAGGTGAGTCACGAACAGATTTTGTACAGCTTGTCTTAGATAAGCCTTTTTAAAAATGTAAAAAAAATATAATTCCAGAGCCTTTGTTAGATCTTGGTCCTGGCCTGATGGTCCTGATGGCCTGGTAGCCTTTGCTACATCTTTGTTTTTGTTTTATTTACTGCTTGAAAAGGGCTACCCAATGAAATTCCTGACGAAAAAAAAAAAAAAAAAAAAAAAAAAACGAAACTGAAAGAACATCCGCCCTCCACGAAAATTTGCCCCTGGATAGTTTTGAACGTTCATTACAAGCGAAACTGAAAGTTCTACACACAAGGTTTAGTCATAGGCAATGCTACAGCGTTGCCTAAAGTAAACAGCCTTAGAGTTTCAACATATTGTTATTTAGTACCGGGAGCCCGACGGTTTTGCCACCGGGCCCCGGCACAGCTACGCAGCAGGCTTCTATATGGATTCTGATTGTCACTTGTCTTCTAACCGCAGACAATGTAAGCCTCTTCTTGATGTTTTGGCGTCACTATAGGTTCGATACAACTACCCCGGGAAAAATATGAATTTCTCCTTATAGTTATGACCTGTTTAGATCGTTTTTGTGCCCAGAAATGTCAATGTCTCAGTTAAAAAAAAAACCGAAAAAATACCAATAACTATGTAGTCAATTTCGAGGTCAGGTCTCGGCATGTCTAAACGACAAGCTTGTATATACTGATTGATGTATTTTTTTTCCCAGAGGCACTTCATATGGAAAGGTTGGGTGTATATGCTTTGGAAAAGACTCATTCGAATGCAAATTAAAAGGTCCAATGCCCTTTTTAAGAGTCAAAAGTGATTAGAGGGAACCATTCTCCCATACCGGGGGAGATGCTTTTCTCCCCAAAAGCATCTGATCAAAACTTTAAGATAGCCATTTCGTTGAAAATAATCCAAAGACCAACTAACAATGGCTCAAGGGTTGAAATCTTCCCCTCAAGCCCCCGGGGAGAGGGCTGTAACTCATGGAAGTTGCTGATTGTTAACATATAATGTGTTTTATTAAGAAAATAGGGTATACTTGATTCAGGATCTCCAAAAAGCTTGGAGTATTATGCTGGGACTTCAAAGAAATGCTGAAACGGATGCCAGACACAATAAAAACACATTTAGTCCTTGTTGGTTGTGAATAGAGAATTC